>NC_059219.1:26771308-26853808 GCF_020615455.1 Coregonus clupeaformis | reverse complement strand
TGGCCTGGATCATCTGCTACTTCTGCATCTGGAAGGGAGTCAAATCTACAGGCAAGGTGAGCCCATACAGACCAAAACAACAGGATCAAATTCATTAGGGCACACCGCAGCAAAACATTTTGCAAGAGAAAACTAAAATGAGTGTTTCTTATTGGCCAAGTCCAGATAGTCCCTCCGTGTTTCAGTCTGTACAATCTCTTCATATGTGTGTGTGTGTGTGTCTGTGTGTCTGTCTGTTCAAGTGTATCTTCATGTGTGACCACAGGTGGTGTACTTCACAGCAACGTTCCCCTACCTGATGCTCTTCATCCTGTTTATTCGGGGTGTGACTCTACCAGGGGCTGGGGAGGGCCTAAAGTACTATCTCTGGCCTCAAATGGACAAGATCTTGGAACCTGGGGTAAGACTGATGGGACACGGGGGAGGGCCTGGTATAATAACAATGCGTAATAACTTAGTTTTTACTAGGACACAACTGTTAGTGGTAGGGAATAAAGAGGGTAGTAGGGAGGAAAGATGGTAGTAGGGAGGAAAGATGGTAGTAGGGAGGAAAGATGGTAGTAGGGAGGAAAGATGGTAGTAGGGAGGAAAGATGGTAGTAGGGAGTGAAGATGGTAGTAGGGAGGAAAGATGGTAGTAGGGAGTGAAGATGGTAGTAGGGAGGAAAGATGGTAGTAGGGAGGAAAGATGGTGGTAGGGAGGAAAGATGGTAGTAGGAAGGAAAGATGGTGGTAGGGAGGAAAGATGGTAGTAGGGAGGAAAGATGGTAGTAGGGAGTAAAGATGGTGGTAGGGAGGAAAGATGGTAGTAGGAAGGAAAGATGGTAGTAGGGAGGAAAGATGGTGGTAGGGAGGAAAGATGGTAGTAGGAAGGAAAGATGGTGGTAGGGAGGAAAGATGGTAGTAGGGAGGAAAGATGGTAGTAGGGAGTAAAGATGGTGGTAGGGAGGAAAGATGGTAGTAGGAAGGAAAGATGGTAGTAGGGAGGAAAGATGGTAGTAGGGAGTGAAGATGGTAGTAGGGAGGAAAGATGGTAGTAGGGAGTGAAGATGGTAGTAGGGAGGAAAGATGGTAGTAGGGAGGAAAGATGGTGGTAGGGGAGGAAAGATGGTAGTAGGAAGGAAAGATGGTGGTAGGGAGGAAAGATGGTAGTAGGGAGGAAAGATGGTAGTAGGGAGTAAAGATGGTGGTAGGGAGGAAAGATGGTAGTAGGAAGGAAAGATGGTAGTAGGGAGGAAAGATGGTGGTAGGGAGGAAAGATGGTAGTAGGAAGGAAAGATGGTGGTAGGGAGGAAAGATGGTAGTAGGGAGGAAAGATGGTAGTAGGGAGGAAAGATGGTAGTAGGGAGGAAAGATGGTAGTAGGGAGTGAAGATGGTAGTAGGGAGGAAAGATGGTAGTAGGGAGTGAAGATGGTAGTAGGGAGGAAAGATGGTAGTAGGGAGGAAAGATGGTGGTAGGGAGGAAAGATGGTAGTAGGAAGGAAAGATGGTGGTAGGGAGGAAAGATGGTAGTAGGGAGGAAAGATGGTAGTAGGGAGTAAAGATGGTGGTAGGGAGGAAAGATGGTAGTAGGAAGGAAAGATGGTAGTAGGGAGGAAAGATGGTGGTAGGGAGGAAAGATGGTAGTAGGAAGGAAAGATGGTGGTAGGGAGGAAAGATGGTAGTAGGGAGGAAAGATGGTAGTAGGGAGTAAAGATGGTGGTAGGGAGGAAAGATGGTAGTAGGAAGGAAAGATGGTGGTAGGGAGGAAAGATGGTAGTAGGGAGGAAAGATGGTAGTAGGGAGGAAAGATGGTAGTAGGGAGGAAAGATGGTGGTAGGGAGGAAAGATGGTAGTAGGAAGGAAAGATGGTAGTAGGGAGGAAAGATGGTAGTAGGGAGGAAAGATGGTAGTAGGGAGTAAAGATGGTAGTAGGGAGAAGATGGTAGTAGGGATGAAAGATGGTAGTAAGGAGGAAAGATGGTAGTAGGGAGTGAAGATGGCAGACACTGTTTCTTCTACTATGTTCTCTAGCAGTGGCTCTCTCTCTTCCTCGGCTCACAATCCCAAAGCGGAACTGGGGTCTTACCAAGAAAAGCAAACCAAGACCCTTTGAAGTTAAGCAGTAACCCCAACACACCATAACATCAACACACAGTAACAATAACACCATCCTCCCGGAGCAGGATGAAGTTGCCCCTAGAAGCTGATCTTGGGTCAGTTTTGTATTTTCCCCACTCATTCATTTAAGATACTCTTTGGTCGTAGTCCAATGACCGAAGTCTCACAAGCGTCAATGGCAACGCTCAAACACTCGGGCATCCAGGCGATTTTTCCAGGTGCCAGAGAGTCCCACAAAAGAGACATTCTTTGGTATGGATTACCTTTGACCTTAGTACAGCTTGGCATGTGACATGATGGCTTCTGGGGTCCGGTGTCGCAGTCCCCGGAGAGGTCAAGCCTCGTTTCAGGTGTCAACTATCCTCCAACTTTGCTTCCTGTTGTGTGGGGCTCGTCGGATCGGGAGGAGGCTCAAAAAGGGTGTCGACCGCGGTAAAGTGAAGCCTGCTGGGTATTTGGGCAGTGTCATGAGCTGTTGTGAGTTTGTTTCTTTGTATCATATTTCAACCAGTCTATTTTAAAAGGAAACGTGCTGTTTATCCATAGTGAGAGCAAGACGCTAACATTGGGGAGGAGGAATAATATTATGTTAATTAACGTTATGGCTAAAGCACTGATTCTCAAACAACTAAATGACTGTACAACAGCATCTTTCTAAGTATCCCAGCAAACATACGCCAAGAAAGATGTGTCGTATCATCTGCGGACAAAAGGATAGTCACCAACCCAACAACTTTAAGATCACATGTGTAGTGTGTGAGAAAAGTTGCTTAAGCAATTAGAGACCTGGGGGAGGATTGAGAGGACGGGGGCGCAGGCGTGGGAATCCCTAGCAACTTCGACTGGAATGGTGGCCAAATAAATACACTTCAGGGTCCGGGTGATGATCGGTTATGTAACCCCGTGTCCCGGCACAGCTGAAGAACAGACCAGGGAAAAAACATGTGTTCGCTAGCATGCCATGTGTTTTATTTTGGATTTGGAGAAGAAGTCTGGAATAAAATGAGGGTTGTGTACTAGTTTAGGGGTCTGTGTATAGACAGAGAGAATAGTTTAGGGGTCTGTGTATAGACAGAGAGAATAGTTTAGGGGTCTGTGTATAGACAGAGAGAATAGGTTTAGGGGTCTGTGAATAGACAGAGAGAAGAGGTTTAGGGGTCTGTGAATAGACAGAGAGAAGAGGTTTAGGGGTCTGTGAATAGACAGAGAGAAGAGGTTTAGGGGTCTGTGTATAGACAGAGAGAAGAGGTTTAGGGGTCTGTGTATAGACAGAGAGAAGAGGTTTAGGGGTCTGTGTATAGACAGAGATAATAGGTTTAGGGGTCTGTGTATAGACAGAGAGAAGAGGTTTAGGGGTCTGTGAATAGACAGAGAGAAGAGGTTTAGGGGTCTGTGAATATACAGAGAGAAGAGGTTTAGGGGTCTGTGAATAGACAGAGAGAAGAGGTTTAGGGGTCTGTGTATAGACAGAGAGAAGAGGTTTAGGGGTCTGTGAATAGACAGAGAGAAGAGGTTTAGGGGTCTGTGAATAGACAGAGAGAAGAGGTTTAGGGGTCTGTGTATAGACAGAGAGAAGAGGTTTAGGGGTCTGTGTATAGACAGAGAGAAGAGGTTTAGGGGTCTGTGAATATACAGAGAGAAGAGGTTTAGGGGTCTGTGAATAGACAGAGAGAAGAGATTTAGGGGTCTGTGTATAGACAGAGATAATAGGTTTAGGGGTCTGTGTATAGACAGAGAGAAGAGATTTAGGGGTCTGTGTATAGACAGAGATAATAGGTTTAGGGGTCTGTGTATAGACAGAGAGAAGAGGTTTAGGGGTCTGTGAATAGACAGAGAGAAGAGATTTAGGGGTCTGTGTATAGACAGAGATAATAGGTTTAGGGGTCTGTGTATAGACAGAGAGAAGAGGTTTAGGGGTCTGTGTATAGACAGAGAAAATGAGAAATGAAGGGGCCCATCCCAGCTGGCTGTGATAGTATGTGGAGTATAGTGGATGGATAATGGACTGGGTAATTGGGCAGACTGCAGGCCTCCCAGGCCCAATCGCCCTCCTGCTAACGCTAACCAGATGCTGCTATGACTATGGGTCTGCTGAGGGTCTGCTGTCAACACACACACATAGGAAGTGCAAGCAGACACAGGCAGCCACGCATGCACACACACACGCACATAAACGGACACACAGATGGGTGTTGGCCTGGGAAAGACAGAAGAGAGCCCAGATTATTGGCATTAGACAAACCTGATGTTACACAAGTTGTAGTTGATTGTTGTCAGCCTTGACAGAGCAATTTATCCAATGTTGTATGGCTCTACATGATGCATTTGATGACAACCACATGGTTTTGACAGTTTTTGTTTTTTTAAATGGTGTGAAAGTAGCTGAACATGTGGCAGTAAACTGGGAATTCTTTCTTCCTGTACTCTGCCCCCCTCTTTCTCTTCTCCCTATCTCCATCCCTCTCATTCTCTTTCCTACCTCCCGCCTCCCGCCTCCCCTCTCCTTACCTCAACCTTCCATCCCTCTCACTCTCTTTCCTCCCTCCCTCCTTCACTCTCCTCTCTCCTCCCTCCCTCCATCCCTCTCATTCTCTTTCCTACCTCCCGCCTCCACTCTCCTCTCTCCTCCCTCCATCCCTCTCATTCTCTTTCCTACCTCCCGCCTCCCCTCTCCTCTCTCCTCCCTCCATCCCTCTCATTCTCTTTCCTACCTCCCGCCTCCCCTCTCCTCTCTCCTCCCTCCATCCCTCTCACTCTCTTTCCTACCTCCCTCCTTCCCTCTCCTCTCTCCTCCCTCCATCCCCCTCTCCCCCCTGTCTTTCTCTCCTACCTTCTCTCTCTCTGCTCCGTTCCTCCATCCCTCTCCCTCCCTCCATCCATCCCTCTCACTCTCTCTAACTCCATCCCTCCATCCCTCTCCCCCCTCTCCCTCTCTCTCTAGGTGTGGCGTGATGCAGGGACCCAGGTGTTTTTCTCCTACGCTGTGTGTCAGGGTGTCCTCACCTCTCTGGGCAGCTACAACAAGTACAACAATGACTGTTACAAGTCAGTGTCACACACCACAGCACACAGCTTTCCCGTCAAAACTCTATTTGAATGATTAAATACGTAAAATATTTTCAAATACTTCAGCTGTGCTTGATTTAGTTTGCACTTTACGATAGGAACCAATGGAATAGTCCCAAAAGTGCAAAGCTGCACACAGCTTTTCTTTCAAAACGGTATCCTCTCACGTAGATTTAGAGTAGCATGCCAGGTCCCTCTATCCTCTCACTTAGATTTAGAGTAGCATGCTAGGTCCCTCTATCCTCTCACGTAGATTTAGAGTAGCATGCCAGGTTCCTCTATCCTCTCACGTAGATTTAGAGTAGCATGCTAGGTCCCTCTATCCTCTCACGTAGATTTAGAGTAGCATGCTAGGTCCCTCTATCCTCTCACGTAGATTTAGAGTAGCATGCTAGGTCCATCTATCCTCTCACGTTGATTTAGAGTAGCATGCCAGGTCCCTCTATCCTCTCACGTTGATTTAGAGTAGCATGCTAGATCCCTCTATCCTCTCACGTTGATTTAGAGTAGCATGCCAGGTCCATCTATCCTCTCACGTAGATTTAGAGTAGCATGCTAGGTCCCTCTATCCTCTCACGTTGATTTAGAGTAGCATGCTAGGTCCCTCTATCCTCTCACATTGATTTAGAGTAGCATGCCAGGTCCATCTATCCTCTCACGTAGATTTAGAGTAGCATGCTAGGTCCCTCTATCCTCTCACGTTGATTTAGAGTAGCATGCCAGGTCCCTCTATCCTCTCACATTGATTTAGAGTAGCATGCTAGGTCCCTCTATCCTCTCACATTGATTTAGAGTAGCATGCTAGGTCCCTCTTGTCGTTATTTGAGTTGGATCACCCAGACCTGGGTCAAACACATAATTATGTCACATGTTTTCCAACACTTGAGCTATGCTTGATGTAGTTTGCTGTGTACAATAGAACAAATTGAATAGTCCCAAAAGTGCAAACACGCTACATCAAGCGCACCTCAAATACCTTCAAGTGTTTAGTTCGAGCTAATATAGCTAAAATGACACTGGTAAATGTAAATTGATAATGTGTTCATTGTTCTTATGTACAGTAGCCTCCTGTGAGGTTGCATAAGCAAACACTGTATCATTGTGACTTGACACACCTTGTTGTGTTCCAGGGATTGCGTGGCACTCTGCATTCTCAACAGTGCCACCAGCATCTTCGCTGGATTCGCCGTCTTCTCCGTACTGGGATTCATGGCTAACTCACTCAACGTGGACATGAATGAAGTCGTTAAAGGAGGCAGGCCCCTTTCCTCCACATCCCCCTCTACTTTCTCCTCCTTCCTCGTCTTCAACCCTTTCTCACACTCCTCACTGCAGCGGTCAAGCTGATATAGAATGACATTCATTCATTTCTGTTAGATATTGTGTGAAGCTGGGTCCTAAAGATGTACTGGGTGTGCAAGTTTTTGTTCCAGCCCAGCACAGACATATTTGATCAAACGAATTGTGGTCCACATTAGTTGATGTGAAATAGGTATGTTAGTGCTGGGGTGGAACAAGAGCCAGCACTCCCAGTATCTCTCCCAGTAGAGACGGAGAAACCTGTGCTATAGGTACGATACTGCTCACGGTCATAACCAATAATGGCCACAAGAGGGCACTTTAGCCCAATGCACCATATTTACCATAAAACCTCTATCTCAACTGGTCTCCTACACACAGCATTAAACCAACACATCAACAGCAATTCCATACTGTATTTCTCAGTCCAGTGATATTTACCTGCAAAGACTAATAAATGAATGTGTGTGTGTGTGTGTCTGGGCTGTTTCCTACAGGACCTGGTCTGGCTTTCATCGCCTATCCCAAAGCCGTGTCCCTGCTACCAGGGGCCCAGTTCTGGGCTGTCCTCTTCTTTCTTATGGTCATCTTACTGGGCCTGGACAGCCAGGTACTGTACAGGGACATGTTGGTGTTTGTGTGTGTGTGTGTATGTGTGCGTGTGTGTGTATGTGTGTGTGTGTGTGTGTGTGTGTGTATGTAGTGTGTGTGTGTGTGTGTGTGTGTGTGTGTGTGTGTGTGTGTGTGTGTGTCTGTGTGAGTGTGTGTTTGTGCAACAGTGCAAGTGTGTGTTTGATAGAGTTGTATTTTGTTTATTAAGCTTAAATCAGTTAATGTGTAATTTTCAGTTGACAGGATACATCTTTGTGCATGTACAGTATGTGTGTGTTGTAAACATGTTGTGTGTGTTCCCTCCCAGTTTGTGTGTGTAGAGAGCTTGGCCACATCCATCACTGACATGTTCCCTGGTGTACTGCGGAGGCCTGGCCGGAGAGAGATCTTAGTACTAGTCATCGCTGTAGTCTGCTTCCTACTGGGCCTGCCTCTCATCACTGAGGTAGGAGAGAGGGAGAGAGGAGGGGAAGATGGAAGGAGAAAGGGTGGTAGAAGAGAGAGAAATAGAGGGTGGGAGACAGAGAAAAATAGAGATGGAGGGAGGGAGAGAGAGAGCGAGGGAGAGGGAGATAGAGAGAAAGAGAGCGAGAGAGACTAGTAAACTCTTCAATAGCAATAGGAACATCAAATCTGATGAAAAAGTTTAACCTCTAACATCCATGTCCATCTGTCCGTCCATCAGAATGGGATAGTCCTCTTTCAGTTGATTGACTCGTACGGTCCCAGTGGGACCAGTCTGCTGTTCATTGCCTGTTTTGAGTGCATCGCCGTCGCCTGGGTCTACGGTGAGTGACGTCACTACTAACATGATTGTACCGACTATGTTTACTGTAGGAACTGTTCTAAGACTCCAGTCACTCCAGTCACCGAAGTCATAGACTGTTCTCTCTGTTACCGCACGGCAAGCGGTACCGGAGCGCCAAGTCTAGGTTTAAAAGGCTCCTTCACAGTTTCTACCCCCGAAGCCCCCCCTTTGTTTTTACACTGCTGCTACTCGCTGTTTATTATCTATGCATAGTCACTTTACCCCTACCTACATGTACAAATTACCTCGACTAACCTGTACCCCCACACATTGACTCGGTACCGGTACCCCCTGTATATAGCCTCGTTATTGTTATTTTATTGTGTTACTTTTTATTGTATTTTTTACTTTATTTTATTTAGTAAATATTTTCTTAACTCTATTTTTTGAACTGCATTTTTGGTTAAGGGCTTGTGAGTAAGCATTTCACCTGTTGTATTCGGCGCATGTGACAAATATTTTTAAAATTATTTTAATCGTTAAAGTGAATCTATACTCTAAGGGCCATTTTCCTGGACCCAGATAAAGTCCTGGACTAAAATGCTATTTATAGGAATATTCTCCATTGGGCTTTTTAGTCCAGGACTACAATGGGTCTAAGGACAGTCACAACCAGTAACAACATGTCCATCTCTGTCCATAAAGTGTTTCCATACATTCACAGTAAAATTAAGTCTAAATTGAAGTTCCATTGCCAATCTACAAGGGAAGGGAAGTGGGGACACATAGTAGACCACTGTGTCTCAACATGTTTTCGAGGGGGGACCCATGTGAGTGTTTCTATCAAAACGAAGAGATGGATCTCGACTAAAAAATAAAGTGTGGATGGATTGGCTTGCAGGTGCGAACCGTTTCCTTGACAACATTGAAGACATGATAGGCTACCATCCTTTCCCTTCAGTGCTGAAGTACTGCTGGTTGTTTGTGACACCACTCATCTGTGGGGTGAGTAAGACAGACACCTGTGCTGCCTCTCTCTCTCTCTCTCTCTCTCTCTCTCTCTCTCTCTATTCATCTTTCTCTCTGCGTCTTTCTTTATGCTCATGTTGTTCTCTTTCTTTCTTCGTCTCTCTCCTGCTTTCTTGCACCTCTTTGCTCTCTCTCTCTCTCTCTCTCTCTCTCTCTCTCTCTCTCTCTCTCTCTCTCTCTCTCTCTCTCTCTCTCTCTCTCTCTCTCTCTCTCAATTCAATTTCAATTTCAATTTCAATTCAATTCAATTTAAGGGCTTTATTGGCATGGGAAACGTATGTTAACATTGCCAAAGCAAGTGAAGTAGATAGTAAACAAAAGTGAAATAAACAATTAATATTAACAGTAAACATTACACTCAGAAGTTCCAAAAGAATAAAGACATTTCAAATGTCATATTATGCATATATACAGTGTTGTAACAATGTGCAAATAGTTAAAGTACAAATGGGAAAATAAATAAACATAAATATGGGTTGTATTTACAATGGTGTTTGTTCTTCACTGGTTGCCCTTTTCTTGTGGCAACAGGTCACAAATCTTGCAGCTGTGATGGCACACTGTGGTTTTTCACCCAGTAGATAAGGGAGTTTATCAAAATTGGGTTTGTTTTCGAATTCTTTGTGGATCTCGGTAATCTGAGGGAAATATGTGTCTCTAATATGGTCATACATTTATGGAGGTTAGGAAGTGCAGCTCAGTTTCCACCTCATTTTGTGGGCAGTGTGCACATAGCCTGTCTTCTCTTGAGAGCCAGGTCTGCCTACGGCGGCCTTTCTCAATAGCAAGGCTATGCTCACTGAATCTGTACATAGTCAAAGCTTTCCTTAAGTTTGGGTCAGTCACAGTGGTCAGGTATTCTGCCACTGTGTACTCTCTGTTTAGGGCCAAATAGCATTCTAGTTTGCTCAGTTTTTTTGTTTGTTCTTTCCAATGTGTCAAGTAATTCTCTTTTTGTTTTCTCATGATTTGGTTGGGTCTAATTGTGTTGTTGTTGTTTATGCTGTCATGGTCTGTCTCTCCCTCGTGGTCTCTCTCTCCCTCATAGTCTCTCTCTCCCTCGTGGTCTGTCTCTCCCTCGTGGTCTCTCGCTCCCTCGTGGTCTCTCTCTCCCTCGTGGTCTCTCTCTCCCTCGTGGTCTCTCTCTCCCTCGTGGTCTCTCTCTCCCTCATGGTCTGTCTCTCCCTCGTGGTCTCTCTCTCCCTCGTGGTCTCTCTCTCCCTCGTGGTCTGCCTCTCCCTCATGGTCTCTCTCTCCCTCCTGGTCTCTCTCTCCTTCGTGGTCTCTCTCTCCCTCATGGTCTCTCTCTCCCTCGTGGTCTGTCCCTTGGTCTCTCTCTCCATCGTGGTCTGTCTCTCCCTTGTGGTCTCTCTCTCCCTCATGGTCTCTCTCTCCCTCGTGGTCTGTCTCTCCCTCATGGTCTCACTCTCCCTCATGGTCTCACTCTCCGTCGTGGTCTCTCTCTCCCTCCCTCTTCCTTCTAACGTTGCATCAAAAACACCCATACATTCCTTCTATCCACAAATGAATAGCAACTTACATTTGTTGATCACTATCTTTCTAATACCCTTTTCATACTACCGAGCTAAACTAAGCCGAGCCAAGCCGAGCCATACTGGAATGGCCTGGGTACGCATCACCCAGTTACTGGAGCTATGCTGTAAAGCACAATGAGCACAATGTGAAAATAAAATTTTCAAGCCAGGACAGTTCAGGCTGGCCCTATAGTGGGAATCAGGTTTAAGTTGACAGTATCCAAGGCTAAACTTCACCTCCACCTCTTCCTGGTTCGCCTCAGATCACCCTGGTGTATGACACACTGACCAGTTCATCAATCAATCTAAATCTAGACTACGTACCTGGGCCCTGGGCCTCCCGAGTGGCCTGTCTCCTCATCCTCACCCCCCTGATGTGTATCCCTGTCTACATTCTGCTGTGTCTGTGGAGGGTGAGTGTCTATACCTCACCTACCATCAATCCATCATCACCCACCAGGCACCAACTGGGTGTCTACTCATAGCTGTGTGTTGGTTTAGGGGTGGGTGGGGGGAGGTGTGTGTGTATACATTTTAATATCTGTGTGTGTGTGTGTGTGTGTGTGTGTGTGGGTGTGTGTGTGTGTGTGTGTGCAGGAATGTGTGAATTGTGGTGTTTCTTCATTGTTTTGAACATGTCCTTCCTCTCAGAATCCTGCAGGGATGACCACTCCGTCCAGTGACCTGCGCCAGGCACGGCCACATGAACCTAGACTCACTGTGTGTGACCATGTCATCATCAAGGGACAAGAGAAACCCCCCAGGATCGCAGGGGAGCAGGATGAGAAGCTGGTCATGGAGGAGAGCAGTGGCGTTTAGTGTTGATGACATCATAGAACCTCGACCATCAGGGTGCCAGACTGCCGGGTTGGTCTATGCAGGGATACCATGAAAGTCTGGGTCGTATTCATTATGGCGGCAGGTAGCCTAGCAGTTAAGAGGGTTGGGCCAGTAACCGAAAGGTCAACTGGTTCGAATCTCCTAGCCGACTAGGTAAAACATATGATATGCCCTTGAGCATGGCACTTAACTATAATTGCTCCTGTAAGTTGCTTTGGATAAAAATGTCAGCAAAATAACTAAAATGTAAAGAATGTGGCACCAAATGGAAGAAAACGGACTGAAAAAGGAGGGACTACCTGAACTTGTTAAAAAACATAAAGAAATATAATTTTCTATTAAAGAACTGACCAGACTGAACGGCAGATCCAGTACGGCAAAGTCAACACAAACAAAAACAAATGGATGACATTACAGATGCATCATGCTACAAATGTTTACACCTGCTCTTGAATATTCAGAGGTGTTTTCTCTCTGTTGTCTCTGTTATTGTTTACATTTCCTCTTTGTTATTTTGTTTACCATTTGATAGCCTACTCAAGAACCCTTTCATATACACTACTGGTCAAAAGTTTTAGAACAAAGGTTTTTCTTTATTTTTTACTATTTTCTACATTGTAGAATAATAGTGAAGACATCAAAACTATGAAATTACACATATGGAATCATGTTGTAACCAAAAAAGTGTTAAACAAATCAAAATGTATTTTATATTTGAGATTCTTCAAATAGCCATCCTTTGCCTTGATGACAGCTTTGCACACTCTTGGCATTTGATTTGTTTAACACTTTTTTACTACATGATTCCATATGTGTTATTTCATAGTTGTGATATCTTCACTATTATTCTACAATGTAGAAAATAGTAAAAATAAAGAAAAACCCTTGAATGAGTAGGTGTGTCCAAACTTTTGACCGGTAGTGTACCTCATCTGATTCACTAATGAACCTTTTATATTTCTATGTGCAACATTTTTTTTTTTTACTTGCCTCATAAACAACCTCCTCTCCTACAAACAAATTATTATGCCAGAATACCCATGTATAGTATTACATTGATATGTTATTAATTAGGAAAATATATATATATATATACAGTACAGTTGAAGTCAGAAGTTTACATACACTTAGGTTGGAGTCATTAGAACTCGTTTTTCAACCACTCCACAAATTTCTTGTTAACAAACTATCATTTTGGTAAGTCGGTTAGGACATCTACTTTGTGCATGACACAAGTAATTTTTCCAACAATTGTTTACAGACAGATTAATTCACTTATAATTCACTGTATCACAATTCCAGTGGGTCAGAAGTTTACATACACTAAGTTGACTGTGCCTTTAAACAGCTTGGACAATTCCAGAAAATGATGTCATGGCTTTAGAAGCTTCTGATAGGCTAATTGACATCATTTGAGTCAATTGGAGGTGTACCTGTGGATGTATTTCAAGGCCTACCTTCAAACTCAGTGCCTCTTTGCTTGACATCATGGGAAAATCAAAAGAAATCAGCCAAGACCTCAGAAAGAAAATGGTAGACCTCCACAAGTCTGATTCATCCTTGGGAGCAATTTCCAAACGCCTGAAGGTACCACGTTCATCTGTACAAACAATAGTACGAAAGTATAAACACCATGGGACCACGCAGCCGTCATACCGCTCAGGAAGGAGACACGTTCTGTCTCCTAGAGATTAACGTACTTTGGTGCGAAAAGTGCAAATCAATCCGAGAACAACAGCAAAGGACTTTGTGAAGATGCTGGAGGAAATAGGTACAAAAGTATCTATATCCACAGTAAAACGAGTCCTATATCGACATAACCTGAAAGGCCGCTCAGCAAGGAAGAAGCCACTGCTCCAAAACCGCCATAAAAAAGCCAGACTACGGTTTGCAACTGCACATAGGGACAAAGATCGTACTTTTTGGAGAAATGTCCTCTGGTCTGATGAAACAAAAATAGAACTGTTTGGCCATAATGACCATCGTTATGTTTGGAGGAAAAAGGGGGTTACTTGCTAGCCGAAGAACACCATTCCAACCGTGAAGCACAGGGGTGGCAGCATCATGCTGTGGGGGTGCTTTGCTGCAGGAGGGACTGGTGCACTTCACAAAATAGATGGCATCATGAGGAAGGAAAATTATGTGGATATATTGAAGCAGCATCTCAAGACATCAGTCATGAAGTTAAAGCTTGGTCGCAAATGGGTCTTCCAAATGGACAATGACCCCAAGCATACTTCCAAAGTTGTGCCAAAATGGCTTAAGGACAACAAAGTCAAGTTATTGGAGTGGCCATGACAAAGCCCTGACCTCAATCCTATAGAACATTTGTGGACAGAACTGAAAAAGCGTGTGTGAGCAAGGAGGCCTACAAACCTGACTCAGTTACACCAGCTCTGTCAGGAGGAATGGGCCAAAATTCACCAACCTTATTGTGGGAAGCTTGTGGAAGGCTACACGAAATGTTTGACCCAAGTTAAACAATTTAAAGGCAATGCTACCAAATACTAACTGAGTGTATGTAAACTTCTGACCCACTGGGAATGTGATGAAAGAAATAAAAGCTGAAATAAATAATTCTCTCTGCTATTATTCTGACATTTCACATTCTTAAAATAAAGTGGTGATCCTAACTGACCTAAAACAGGGAATTTTTACTCGGATTAAATGTCAGGAATTGTGAAAAACTGAGTTTAAATGTATTTGCCTAAGGTGTATGTACATTTCCGACTTCAACCGTATATATATATATATATATATATATATATATATATATATATATATATATATATATATATATATAAATATATATATATACAGTGGGGAAAAAAAGTATTTAGTCAGCCACCAATTGTGCAAGTTCTCCCACTTAAAAAGATGAGAGAGGCCTGTAATTTTCATCATAGGTACACGTCAACTATGACAGACAAAATGAGGAAAAATAATCCAGAAAATCACATTGTAGGATTTTTTATGAATTTATTTGCAAATTATGGTGGAAAATAAGTATTTGGTCAATAACAAAAGTTTCTCAATACTTTGTTATATACCCTTTGTTGGCAATGACACAGGTCAAACGTTTTCTGTAAGTCTTCACAAGGTTTTCACACACTGTTGCTGGTATTTTTGCCCATTCCTCCATGCAGATCTCCTCTAGAGCAGTGATGTTTTGGGGCTGTCGCTGGGCAACACAGACTTTCAACTCCCCTCCAAAGATTTTCTATGGGGTTGAGATCTGGGGACTGGCTAGGCCACTCCAGGACCTTGAAATGCTTCTTACGAAGCCACTCCTTCATTGCCCGGGCGGTGTGTTTGGGATCATTGTCATGCTGAAAGACCCAGCCACGTTTCATCTTCAATGCCCTTGCTGATGGAAGGAGGTTTTCACTCAAAATCTCACGATACATGGCCCCATTCATTCTTTCCTTTACACGGATCAGTCGTCCTGGTCCCTTTGCAGAAAAACAGCCCCAAAGCATGATGTTTCCACCCCCATGCTTCACAGTAGGTATGGTGTTCTTTGGATGCAACTCAGCATTCTTTGTCCTCCAAACACGACGAGTTGAGTTTTTACCAAAAAGTTCTATTTTGGTTTCATCTGACCATATGACATTCTCCCAATCCTCTTCTGGATCATCCAAATGCACTCTAGCAAACTTCAGACGGGCCTGGACATGTACTGGCTTAAGCAGGGGGGACACGTCTGGCACTGCAGGATTTGAGTCCCTGGCGGCGTAGTGTGTTACTGATGGTAGGCTTTGTTACTTTGGTCCCAGCTCTCTGCAGGTCATTCACTAGGTCCCCCTGTGTGGTTCTGGGATTTTTGCTCACCGTTCTTGTGATCATTTTGACCCACGGGGTGAGATCTTGCATGGAGCCCCAGATCGAGGGAGATTATCAGTGGTCTTGTATGTCTTCCATTTCCTAATAATTGCTCCCACAGTTGATTTCTTCAAACCAAGCTGCTTACCTGTTGCAGATTCAGTCTTCCCAGCCTGGTGCAGGTCTACAATTTTGTTTTTGGTGTCCTTTGAAAGCTCTTTGGTCTTGGCCATTGTGAAGTTTGGAGTGTGACTGTTTGAGGTTGTGGACAGGTGTCTTTTATACTGATAACAAGTTCAAACAGGTGCCATTAATACAGGTAACGAGTGGAGGACAGAGGAGCCTCTTAAAGAAGAAGTTACAGGTCTGTGAGAGCCAGAAATCTTGCTTGTTTGTAGGTGACCAAATACTTATTTTCCACCATAATTTGCAAATAAATTCATTAAAAATCCTACAATGGGATTTTCTGGATTTTTTTTCCTCAATTTGTCTGTCATAGTTGACGTGTACCTATGATGAAAATTACAGGCCTCTCTCATCTTTTTAAGTGGGAGAACTTGCACAATTGGTGGCTGACTAAATACTTTTTTTCCCCACTGTATATATATTCTTTTTTTCCCCCAGTATAATTACACAATATTTCATTGTTTAAATTAATGATGGTGTCTCGAAAGTCCATGCCTTGGAACACAGGGATCTTAATTTCAGTTGAGGAGTCATTGAAAATAGATAATTGAATAGTAATTTTAGTTACCTTCCTGAACTGACTTACTTCAATTTAAATTGACCCCAACTGGTTGTCATATGCTGTCGTTGCTGTTGTTGGCCAGCTCAAGAGATGTCATGTCCTCATGGCTTTTCCATATAGGAGTGAAATCACTATGTCCTGTTAATTGTCCAAGCAACAGAATGCATACGAACGCACAGGTCATTTAAATCCATTGAGTTGCATTTGAGTTACGTCAATTATTGGGTCATGGACATAATTGTCATGAACAGGCACACAGACCATGGTTAGATGACTGACAACTGTGTTTTGTTAGTGTGTCTTGAATAACATGTTAGGAAATACATCATATAAAGATGCTAATGACTGATACCCGTTGTATTATTAAACATATTTCCAGTATACATGGCTTCCATGTTGTTATTTTCCGTTGATCTTTCGGTCTGAAACTGGAGAGAGGAAGTCTAGTTCAACAGCAAGCGGCCAGGCTCAACTTGTTCCCACTGTCAATTACAAATCAATCTATTCTAAACAGGACTTTCCCTTGCCTTGCTCCTACAATACAGAACACCATGTTGTTCACCAATACCATACCTCACCCTCCCCTCTCGCCCATATGCACAGATCTGGCTTCTGTGGTTCTGTCATCAGGCCACTGCTCATCCAGGGCTGCCATCCATGTAATCCGAAGCGGCATTCAATTAACTGCCAATTCATCCAGAAGCCCTTCGGCTCCTCACAATACCATCCGCACTGTGGAATTGTGGGACCTAACCTTGGGGTAAAGGCCTCTCTGTCGGCAAATTAGAATCTGGAAGGGATTTTTGACGTCAGTTAATTAAATATGAGGAAGTGGTTGTTGGGGGCCAATGAGAATGCTAGGCTTGTGTGAAGGGTCCAGTCAGCAGGCCAATAAGAGGATGGGGATTAGGGGTGGGGGAGTTTTTTAAATTCATTTTTACATTTTGGGTATCGATGGGTGGGTTGGCTCCAGTTAAGAGCTGCTAGGGGCCTCAGGGAACCCTGAGAACAAGAGGCCAGGAGGACAATCCAACTAATTACAGTATCTGCTCAACCACATTGACTGGTCATTCTATCCCTAATTCTTCCTGCGCACTAGGAGTAAAACATGATAGTATCTTCTCATAAGGCCACCACATCACTTTGGTGTCTACTTTGGAACCTGTGGAACATAGACCGTTCTGGTACAACCAACCCGGGAATTGATCTAGCGTCAACAACACAATTAGCACTCCAGAAGCTAGCGTACTAAACATTACCTTAACTAAACTGCATGAAGCTAACTAATTCCGCTATACCTGCACCAACAACATTCAAGCTTTAAGTCAGTTCCGAATCCCTAACATTGTGCCATACTGCTGTCTGCAAATCAACAATGAGGATGCTTGTTCCCACATGTACCCAAGCTAACAGTGAGGAGGCTGCAGTCCAAAATACATTGCTCTCTGATAGCTGTGACTTCACTGAAAGAGATACCGTGAGGGAAAAAAGTATTTGATCCCCTGCTGATTTTGTACGTTTGCCCACTGACAAAGACATGATCAGTCTATAATTTTAATGGTAGGTTTATTTGAACAGTGAGAGACAGAATAACAACAACAAAATCCAGAAAAATGCATGTCAGAAATGTTATAAATTGATTTAAATTTTAATGAGGGAAATAAGTATTTGACCCCTCTGCAAAACATGACTTAGTACTTGGTGGCAAAACCCTTGTTGGCAATCACAGAGGTCAGACGTTTCTTGTAGTTGGCCACTAGGTTTGCACACATCTCAGGAGGGATTTTGTCCCACTCCTCTTTGCAGATCTTCTCCAAGTCATTAAGGTTTCGAGGCTGACGTTTGGCAACTCGAACCTTCAGCTCCCTCCACAGATTTTGTATGGGATTAAGGTCTGGAGACTGGCTAAGCCACTCTAGGACCTTAATGTGCTTCTTCTTGAGCCACTCCTTTGTTGACTTGGCCGTGTGTTTTGGGTCATTGTCATGCTGGAATACCCATCCACGACCCATTTTCAATGCCCTGGCTGAGGGAAGGTGGTTCTCACCCAAGATTTGACGGTACATGGCCCCGTCCATCGTCCCTTTGATGCGGTGAAGTTGTCCTGTTCCCTTAGCAGAAAAACACCCCCAAAGCATAATGTTTGAAGGTGGGGATCGTGTTCTTGGGGTCATAGGCAGCATTCCTCCTCCTCCAAACATGGCGAGTTGAGTTGATGCCAAAGAGCTCCATTTTGGTCTCATCTGACCACAACACTTTCACCCAGTTCTCCTCTGAATCATTCAGATGTTCATTGGCAAACTTCAGACGGGCTTGTATATGTGTTTTCTTGAGCAGGGGGACCTTGCGGGCGCTGCAGGATTTCAGTCCTTCACGGCATAGTGTGTTACCAATTGTTTTCTGGGTGACTATTGTCCCAGCTGCCTTGAGATCATTGACAAGATCCTCCCGTGTAGTTCTGGGCTGATTCCTCACCGTTCTCATGATCATTGCAACTCCACGAGGTGAGATCTTCCATGGAGCCCCAGGCCGATGGAGATTGACAGTTATTTAGTGTTTCTTCCATTTGCGAATAATCGCACCAACTGTTGTCACCTTCTCACCAAGCTGCTTGGCAATGGTCTTGTAGCCCATTCCAGCCTTGTGTAGGTCTACAATCTTGTCCCTGACATCCTTGGAGAGCTCTTTGGTCTTGGCCATGGTGGAGAGTTTGGAATCTGATTGATTGATTGCTTCTGTAGACAGGTGTCTTTTATACAGGTAACAAACTGAGATTAGGAGCACTCCCTTTAAGAGTGTGCTCCTAATCTCAGCTCGTTACCTGTATAAAAGACACCTGGGAGCCAGAAATCTTTCTGATTGAGAGGGGGTCAAATACTTATTTTGCTCATTAAAATGCAAATCAATTGATAAAATTTTTGACATGCGTTTTTTCTGGATTTTGTTGTTGTTATTCTGATTCTCACTGTTCAAATAAAAAGTCGTGGCTGAACAAGGACATGAATATACATCTTGTTGTGGAAATTATAACCAATAAGGAGAGACTTTGTCATTTCTTCAAACTATCCATCTTTATTTGATATCGATTAATTATTGCAATAATGGAGCTGGTCAACTACCACCCGTAGGTGATTGCCGATAAGCCCAACAATACAGGAAATGCTGAGGTCTTATATAGTGGACCTAAAAATGTTTAGTCATGGCTGGTTCCACCCCTCCCCGGCAGATCAGGGCATCATAAGCTACCTTGTTTTCTTCTTGTGGCTATGTGTATCGGGTCATAGCGCACAAACAAGTGATGACGTTGGTTCCGTTACTCCTCTCTGTTCAAGCCAGCCTCTGTTCATCTCATATCTCCACACAGCTGTGCCTTTGAAATATATGAAAAGAACAGGACAGACTGAGACACTGTAGTCACTCTCAGAGGCTCTTTCTCTTGTGTTTGTGACCAAGTTGAACAGAAGCCCAGATGGATGGAAGCAATAACAGGTTGTCACACCATGTCCTTGACGATATGCCCAGACCAGCTGCGGGGAGTGAACTTGAAAGAGAGGAACCATCCTTTCTCAGAAGCACAGCATTGGTAGAATATAAATGTCTTACTATTGTTAAGCATATAATTGTTAACTATTAATATTAAACAAATCAGGTAAATACGTAATTTTTCTCTCACAATCTCGCTGGTTTTTCGAATTCATCATTAAGACCAGACGGCAGACTCGGGTAAGACGAAGGGAGGAGGGGTGTGTCTCTTTGTTAAGAACAGCTGGGGCACATTTTCTAATGTTAAGGAAGTCTTAAGTTTTTACACGCCTGAGTTAGATTACCTCATTATAAGCTGCAGACCATACTATTTACCAAGAGTGAAAAAACTGAAATCCGTTTTACCTCATTTCTACCAGCATGTCACCTCTGCAACTAGAGGCGACAAAACTCTAAATCACCTTTACTCCACACACAGAAACACATACAAGGCCCTCCCTCACCTTCCCTTTGGGAAATCAGACCATAACTCTATCCTCCTGCTTGCAAGCAAAAACTCAAACAAGAAGTTGTCCGATGAAGTGAATGCTAAGCTACAGGACTGTTTCGCTAGCACAGACTGGAATATGTTCAGGGATTCATCCGATAACATTGAGGAGTTTCACATCAGTCACCGGCATCATTAATAAGTGCATCGACGACGTCGTCCACACAGTGACCGTACATATCTCAACCAGAAGCCATGGATTACAGGCAACATCCGCACTGAGCTAAAGGCTAGAGCTGCCACTTTCAAGGAGTGGGACACTAATCCGGACTCTTATAAGAAATCTCGCTACGACCTCCGATAAGTCATCAAACAGGCAAAGCGTCAATACAGGACTAAGATCGAATCCTACTTTGCCGGCTCTGACGCTCAACGGATGTGGCAGGGCTTGCAAACTATCTCGGATTACAAACCCAGCCATGAGCTTCCCAGCGATGCGAGCCTACCAGATGAGCTAAATGCCTTCTATGCTTGCTTCACGGCATGCAACACTGAACCATGCATGAGAGCACCAGCTGTTCCAGACAACTGTGGGATCCCGCTTTCCGTAGCCGATGTGAGTAAGACCTTTAAACAGGTTAACATTAACAAGGCCGCGGGGCCAGACGGAATACCAGGATGCATACTCAGAGCATGCGCTGACCAGCTGGCAAGTGTTTTCAATTACATTGTCAACCTATCCCAGACTGCCATAGTACCCGTACCCAAGAACGCCAATGTAACCTGTCTAAATGACTATCGTCCTGTAGCACTCACATCTATAGCCATTAAATGCTTTGAAAGGCTAGTCAGGGCTCACATCAACACCATCATCCCAGACACCCTGGATCCACTCCAATTCTCATACCGCCCCAACAGATGCACATATGACACCATCTACAGTACCAGTCAAAAGTTTGGACACACCTACTCATTCCAGGGTTTTTCTTTATTTTTACTATTTTCTACATTGTAGAATAGTAGTGAAGACATCAAAACTATGAATCAACACATATATTCCACGTGTTAGTTCATGTAGTAAACAAAAAACTGTTAAATCAAAATATATTTTATATTTGAGATTCTTCAAATAGCCACCCTTTGCCTTGATGGCAGCTTTGCACACTCTTGGCATCCTCTCAACCAGCTTCGCCTGGAATGCTTTTCCAACAGTCTAGAAGGAGTTCCCACATATTCTGAGCACTTATTGGCTGCTTTTCCTTCACTCTGCGGTCCGACTCATCCCAAACCATCTCAATTGGGTTGAGGTCGGGGGATCTTATGGCTTGGGGGTAGAAGCTGTTCAGGGTCCTGTTGGTTCCAGACTTGGTGCCCTGGTACCACTTGCTACCCAGGCTACTTTGATGCACTGGCTACCCAGGCTACCTGCATTTACCCTTTTTTGCATTGCCTGTATGCACACACACTGGACTCCCACACCACACCACACCACTCACACTAACACCCCAACACACACACACACTACATATGCACACACACACGCACACACTTTCATTTGTAAATGAGCAATAGATTTGACTATTACATTGTGTAACAGTTCAAGCCTCATACTCCATCATCCTATTATGTAAGGGATATTTCCCAAGTAGAATGACAGAAAATCACTGAAAATGCAGTCATTAGAATCAATTGAAAAACTGAAAAGCATATAACGGCATTGTACACTCAACAGATACATGATGTGGCCATATTATAACGCTCTCTGTACCTCATTATTTACAGGGGGCTGGATAACCATTTGGAGCTGGTTATGTCATTATTGACAATGACATCCTGACCAGACTCCTGGGACCAACACTGCTCTAATAAGGCTACGCAGGGACACTGCTGAGCATAAATAGATAGCATCACTGTCTATAGTCACTACAGTACAACACACACACACACACACACAGAGAAGTACACACACACACACAGAGAAGTATACACACACCTACACACTCTCTCTCTCTCTCTCTCTCTAGGCCATTTTCCAGCCTAGCAGATCGGTAGGCTTTTAAATGCTCTGCAGCCATGTAAAAGTGCTGAGTCAAAACCCCCATCATTAATAGATTAAAGCCAAACATGTCACAGTGGTAATGTGTTGTTCACAACTTATATACTGTGCTATGAAACAATTTATAATGGTTGATTCAAACTATAATGGGGTGATCTGCACGCATAGGATAAATGTGGCCAGTTTTCTTCCTGGTCCGCCACATTTAACGTATATATGCAGATCACCTCATTTCAGTATGATTAGCCATTATAGATCATTGCATACTGTATATAAGATGTGAACAACACATTACCACTATGACATGCTCTTACAGCTGGGGTCACTGGGTCTAGTGATAAAGAATTTAGAAATTGTAGGCCACTGACAACAGTAGTAATGGTGTTAGCTGGCTCGGTATCATTGTGGCAGACAACCAACTGCCAGACCTCTGCGTAACCTCTGCGTAACCTCTACGTAACCTCTGCGTAACCTCTGCGTAACCTCTGCGTAACCTCTGCGTAATCTCTGCGTAACCTCTGTGTAACCTCTGCGTAACCTCTGCGTAACCTCTGCGTAATCTCTGCGTAACCTCTGTGTAACCTCTGCGTAACCTCTGTGTAACCTCTGCGTAACCTCTGCGTAACCTCTGCGTAACCTCTGCGTAACCTCTGCGTAACCTCTGCGTAACCTCTGTGTAACCTCTGCGTAACCTCTGCGTAACCTCTGCGTAACCTCTGCGTAACTTCAGTAAGTACCACACATGCCAGATTTCATCCACAATGTAAAACCCAGGAAAACACATTTGCTTGCGGGCCACAACAATAAACAGGCTTGTCTACATTTCAGACCCCATATAGTTTTACACTAGGGAGAACATGGCCTCTGTGAGGGTCACCTTTAGTGCTGGTGTGTGTTTTTTTCCACAACACCACACAGTGCGGACTCTCATTCGGTGTTCAGCGGCGCCTGAAAGTGTCCTATCATCTTGTCAGAGGACGTACGTACATCACTCTGCGATCCTTCAGTCGGCCGATACTCCATGTACACACACACACACACACACACACACACACACACACACACACACACACACACACACACACACACACACACACACACACTTCACTCCGTGGTCCTTCAGTTAGCTGATAGCACCTATACATCTTCATCAAAGCTTAATGGAGACGGCAACTGTTTGCTGCTCTCAGCAAGAAATCACATCACAGAAAGCGGAGGGAATAAAAAGAACTTGAATATGCTGCCGGACATTTCTGAGTGACCTCACATCGTTCGACGAGAGCGACTGTGAAAAAATAAATGCCAAAGTTTATAGCAGACAAAGAAAAAGATCAAGAAGAGAGTGAGTGTGAAAAGGCTTTGATGAAAGTACTGCGGAACAGAAAGTAAAGTACAACCTTTCCTCACAGAAGAACAACCTTTCCTCACAGATCAAGAGTCAACAACAGACATATTCACAGCCATACTTCCCATATGGAACCATTATGTCTGATGATGGGGCTGTTAAACGGGGGGGACCTTTTTAATAGACGCACACAACAACGCATATTCCGAGGCATAAAAATACATTATCTGGAGTGATTGTACATGACTCAGGGGTTTGAGAGGTGGAAAGTGAGTGAGAGGTCTGTGGATGGGTCCTGTGGGAGGGATACATTATGTTATGTTACACCGCTCCAAGTCCCCCGTGAGCCGTAGATCAGACAAACTGTAAAGGGAGACCTGTATTGGTCCTCATCTCCCCCTCTCTCCCTCTAAACCTCTTACTCACCTTATAAACTATCTTTGGCTGTTCTCTCTATCTTAACACAACTTATTACTTGTTCTCCTTTTATCCTCTCCCTCTCTCTCTCTCTCTCTCTCTCTCTCTCTCTCTCTCTCTCTCTCTCTCTCTCTCTCTCTCTCTCTCTCTCTCTCTCCCTCTCTCTCTCTCTCTCTCTCTCTCTCTCTCTCTCTATCTCTCTCTCTCTCTCTCTCTCTCTCTCTCCTCTCTCTCTCTCTATCTCTCTCTCTCTCTCTCTCTCTCTCTCTCTCTCTCTCTCTCTCTCTCTCTCTCTCTCTCTCTCTCTCTCTCTCTCTCTCTCTCTCTCTCTCTCTCTCTCTCTCTCTATCTCCAACAAAGGTTGTTTTAAAATTAGAACTACCTTTCTTTCTACCTCCCTCTCCCTCTCCCTCTCTCTACCTTCCTCTCCCTCTCTCCACCTTCCTCTCCCTCTCTCCACCTTCCTCTCCCTCTCTACCTTCCTCTCCCTCGCTCCCCCTTCCTCTTCCTCTCTCCCCCTTCCTCTCCCTCTCTCAACCTTCCTCTCCCTCGCTCCCCCTTCCTCTCCCTCTCTCCACCTTCCTCTCCCTCGATCCCCCTTCCTCTCCCTCTCTCCCCCTTCCTCTCCCTCTCTCCACTTTCCTCTCCCTCTCTCCCCCTTCCTCTCACCCTTCCTACCCCTTCCTCTCCCTCTCTCCCCCTTCCTCTCACCCTTCCTACCCTTCCTCGATCCCCCTTCCTCTCCCTCTCTCCCCCTTCCTCTCTATCGATCCTCCTTCCTCTCCCTCTCTCCACCTCCCTCTCCCCCTTCCTTCCCCTTCCTCCCCCTTCCTCTCCCTCTCTCCCCCTCTGTACTTGAGATGTTCCTACTGCTAGGTCCATTACCAGTGGAGAGATTTATACTCCCAGTGTCCCCTGCATTACCGGATGAATATTATCCTTTTATCTATGCATGCCAATCAGCCCATGTGTGTGTGTGTGTGTGTGTGTGTGTGTGTGTGTGTGTGTGTGTGTGTGTGTGTGTGTGTGTGTGTGTGTGTGTGTGTGTGGACGGCATTGATTCTTGGCCAGGGCAGAGCGTGACCTGAATTAACGCAAGGGCACAAGGATGCTGCAAAGACATCGCTTTTCACACACTTTCTGTTTTCCAAAGTCATAGACAGAACTGGAGAGCTGTATTTATAAGAGTTTTATTGTTGAAATTTTAATGTAGAGGGTTATTTTTGTTTGAGAAATAAGCGAGTGACTAAAAGCTGAAAATCAAATTGTTTTCTTTTGTTGTAATACAGTGTCACAGAAATCATCAATGGTTCAAATGATGCCCCCACACCCTTGCTGCAACAGTATTTGCAGATATATATTTTGGGGGACTTGTCTCGCTAATGCATTTTCGGAAGTAACCTGCTAACGTGTTGCCATAGTGATTGCCTCGTTGCGAGGTCGTTATGTAAAAATATAAATGCTATTACAAGAGGAAAAAAGGACCCCAGTTATTGCACTGTATTGCTCTGTATAGCACTGTATTGCTCTGTATTGCACTGTATTGCTATGTATTGCTCTGTATTGCACTGTATTGCTCTGTATTGCTCTGTATTGCTCTGTATTGCACTGTATTGCACTGTATAGCACTGTATTGCTCTGTATTGCACTGTATTGCTCTGTATTGCTCTGTATTGCACTGTATTGCTCTGTATTGCACTGTATAGCACTGTATTGCTCTGTATTTCTCTGTATTGCTCTGTATTGCTCTGTATTGCTCTGTATTGCACTGTATTGCACTGTATTGCTCTGTATTGCATTGTATTGCTCTGTATTGCTCTGTATTGCACTGTATTTCTCTGTATTGGTCTGTATTGCACTGTATTGCACTGTTTTGCTCTGTATTGCACTGTATTGCTCTGTATTGCTCTGTATTGCACTGTATTGCTCTGTATTTCTCTGTATTGCTCTGTATTGCTCTGTATTGCTCTGTATTGCACTGTATTGCACTGTATTGCTCTGTATTGCATTGTATTGCTCTGTATTGCTCTGTATTGCACTGTATTTCTCTGTATTGGTCTGTATTGCACTGTATTGCACTGTTTTGCTCTGTATTGCACTGTATTGCTCTGTATTGCTCTGTATTGCACTGTATTGCTCTGTATTGCACTGTATAGCACTGTATTGCTCTGTATTGCATTGTATTGCTCTGTATTGCTCTGTATTGCTCTGTATTGCACTGTATTTCTCTGTATTGCTCTATATTGCTCTGTATTGCACTGTATAGCACTGTATAGCACTGTATTGCTCTGTATTGCATTGTATTGCTCTGTATTGCACTGTATTGCACTGTATTGCTCTGTATTGCACTGTATTGCTCTGTATTGCTCTGTATTGCACTGTATTGCACTGTATAGCACTGTATTGCTCTGTATTGCACTGTATTTCTCTGTATTGGTCTGCATTGCACTGTATTGCACTGTATTGCACTGTTTTGCTCTGTATTGCACTGTATTGCACTGTATTGCTCTCTATTGCTCTATATTGCTCTGTATTGCACTGTACTTCTCTGTATTGCTCTGTATTGGTCTGTATTGCACTGTATTGCACTGTATTGCTCTCTATTGCTCTGTATTTCACTCGGTTGCATAACTGCATTTACTTTGCACGTCATATCCAAGTCATTATTACTAGTCAGTTCCTTGGGTTTGGTCCTGTTCATTAGGCTAAACGCTTCAAAACTTTTTGCAACGAAAAATGAAAATGAGCATTTCTTTGGACAAGTCAAGGTAGCCCCTCCCTGTTTCACTCAGTTTTCTTCAATTCGGTGACTAACACAATCCAGGTCTATTTCTGACTGGCCCCGTTCAGTGCAAGGTCACAGCACCTTGACTAAGTCAGTTGGACACTAATGGGAAGATAGTAAAATACGGATGATAACAATACATATATAATCTATAACAACAACAATACAATAAAAATCTAGCTATAACACAAAATCGAGAGATCTACATATCAATATATGAGGTCTATAAATCTATTGGGAGAGACAATATCTCCTGTGTCTTGTACCTACATAATGTTGTGAAACAACTCCTTAACCGTTAAATGTTTTCTGCTCTGAAGCCGAAGTCAGAGGCAATGGGAAAAGAAGCTGTCCCAAAAGCTTCACTGTGCAATGTTTACAATTGCTTTTCACAAAAAGTCTGTAGACGTGTTTTCTGTTGGGGATTTTACTTCACGGCCAAAATGTGTTTTGTTCACAGACATCATTGTTCACATCTGACTCACACCCGGTCTAGTTTTTGTTTACGATCGTTTACAGTTTGTATTTGTTTACTGTCCTGTCCTCAAAGACCCAACCATATGTCTGACGCAGGCTTTCACAATCACTCCTTGATAAGAAGAGAACCTCTGAAATATTGACGAGCAAAACAAAGTACGGTACTAGGATAAACTCTCAGTAAACACCGCTTCGTACTCAGATGACAGATGTCAGTCAGGAGAACAATAAGACATGTACAACCAAACACCAAGCATCATGCGGTTGTCTGGAGTTCCGGCAAAGTTTACTTTAACGTTGAAGTAATGATTTTGTTTAACTCTCTCCCTCTCTTTTCTCTGTCTTTCTCTCTCATTCAAAGACGGTCAGTGCTATTAGGGATCCTTGGGACGTCCCTAACCTTAACCCCTACCCTTACCCTAACCCTAACCCTAACCATAGCCAAAACCCTTACCTAACCCTAATCTTAACCCTTACCTTAACCATTTTAAATGTCAACTTGGGGTAGGGACATCCCAAGGATCCCGGAGAGCACGGACCATTCAAAGACACATACGACCGATCACCAAGCACCATGCTGTTTCATTGGATGTTAGGGTGTTGTGTTTCTTCAACTAACTCTCCCCCCCCCATCTCTTTCTCTCATTCATTATTCTCAGAGCAACTCTCTAGCCTTGCTAACTCTAGCAGGATAATTAGCCTCCATTGATCACAGGGGCCACCAGAAGCAGATTGATGAAAACCAGCTCTGACAACACTAATTCTGCCAGCTATCACCCAGAGAGTCCCAACTCCAGCACAGATGACACTCTCACAAACCTCCAACCGATGACTCCCAACTCCTGATCCGCTATCGACAGGAGCTGCATATCAAATGGCACCCTATTCCCTATATAGTCCACTACTTTTGAAGGGCCCTGGTCAACAGCAGTGCACTATATAGGGAATAGGGTGCCATTTGGGATGCAGACTCACTGTGGGCATTATTAGGCTTCCATTATGATTTTAATCTCTCCTTTTTTAATAAAAGCCTGTGGATAAACAAGGGTTGCAGAGCTGGTCGTCAATGCAAACACTTTGTTTTGGCGTGTATTAATGTTTAATTAGCTCTAATTGGCTTGTATAATTGGATATGGGGGACAAGATATTGGAGTGAAGATGGTTCAGGAGAGATAGTGGTGTCTCTGAGGCCCTTATGTGAAAGTAATGTCCTTCCTTGGGATGGATAGATGATAGATGAAGAAATGGTTTTACTATTTCTAATTCTTATGATCTAATGGCAACTTGGTAATCAAACCATCAGTATCGTCACCAGTCTTGCAAAGTGGCACCATATCCCGCTATATCACCATTGATATAATAACTAGGGACAGGAGTTTTCCCTGAGGTTCACCAGGTTACTTGGTCAGGAAGAAATCCTGGCCCTACATATTACTGTAAAAAACTCAGAACTGCTACCAGTCTATATGAGCACTTTCAGATGGAGGGAGAGAGTTCTGGACAAGCCTTGCTGAACAACACACTGTGTGTCTGGAATACACACTCAGCTCACACTGCAGAGAGAGTGCTGCTTATTGAGTCTTTCTCCTCCACCCTCTCTCTCCATTTCCTCCTGGAAGTGTCACAAGCTGGGCTAGAACTCCGGTCTCAGATGTGGAGAGCTGGGGGGTTCTACCCCTTAGCCACAGAGGAGGTATAGTTGGACCCAAATGAAACACCCAAGGCAATACTCCAGGCAAGTAGATTTAATGTAAAAACAAAGGTTCTTCGCACTTCAAAAATAGTCCAACAAAAGTTATTCTCCGAAGGAGGTATATTAACAGAGGTAGAGTAACAAAACAGGAGGCAAAACAAAATAACTCCACGAGGGGAGAAAAACAAACTAAAGACAACTTAGAAAAGCTTACTTGGAAAGACACGGTGGGACAAAGCAGGAGACACATAGCCAGGACTCAAAAACCAAGTGAGAAACAAGGGGAAAACACACAGCTAAAATACTCTAGGGGAAACAAGGCACAGGTGACCTGGATCAAGCTAATAAGGACACACGAGGAAGAACTAAGGCAGAGGGGAACACAGATGACCTCTAGAGGCCCGGAGACAAACAGGAGGCAGGAAGCTGACAGTACCCCCTCCTCTAGGAACGACTCCTGACGTTCCTTCCAGAACACCCTGGCCTCAGGGTGCGAAAATCTCGGATCAAACCTGGGTCCAGGATGTCCCTGGCTGGAACCCAGGAGCGCTCCTCTGGCCCGTAGCCCTCCCAGTCCACCAGATACTGCAGAGAGTTCTGGACCCTCCGGGAGTCCAGTATCCGGCGGACTGTGTAGGCTGGCTGGCCGTCAATGATCCTGGGAGGTGGCGGGGGTCTGCGTGGGGGGGGCAAAGGGAGAAGACAAGACAGGTTTAAGTAGTGAAACATGGAAAGTGGGGTTAATTCTAAGGGAGCGAGGGAGAACCAAACGATAAGAAACAGGGTTAACTTTTCTAGCTATGCGGAAAGGGCCGATGTATCTCTGGGAAAGCTTCTTGGATTCGACCCGGAGGGGCAGGTTCTTAGTGGCCAACCAAACTCTCTGACCAGCTCGGAAACTAGGGGCCGTCCGGCGGTGGCGATTAGCCTGACTTTGGTATCTCTGGGAGGTCCGAAGGAGGGTACGCCTGGCCTTCTTCCAGGTCCGCCTACAGCGTTGGACAAAGCGCTGGGCCGAGGGAACACCAACTTGCGCCTCTTCCTCTGGAAATAATGGAGGGTTGTAACCGAACTGGCATTCGAAGGGGGACAATCCGGTGGCTGAGGACTGGAGGGTGTTGTAGGCATATTCAGCCCAAATGATATAGGTGGCCCAAGACGTGGGATTACTGGCCGCCATACACCGCAGGGTGGTCTCCAGATCCTGATTAATCCGTTCCGTTTGGCCATTAGACTCTGGATGGAACCCCGACGATAGGCTGGCTGTGGCCCCAATAAGCCTGCAGAAGGCCCCCAAAACCGGGACGAGAATTGGGGACCTCGGTCGGAGACCACGTCCAGGGGAATACCAAATATCCGGAAGACATGGTTCATGAGGAGCTCAGCAGTCTCCTTAGCCGAGGGCAGCTTGGGCAGGGGAATAAACCGAGCAGCCTTAGAGAACCGGTCTACCACCACTAGGATGACGGTGTTGCCCTGGGATGGAGGAAGTCCCGTAACAAAGTCCAGAGAAAGGTGTGACCATGGCCTTCGAGGAATAGGTAAGGGATGGAGCAGTCCCTGGGGTCGCTGGCGTGTCGACTTTCCCTGGTTGCACACAGGGCAGGCCTCAACATAGACCTGCACGTCCTTCTTGATGGACGGCCACCAAAACCGCCGTCGGAGGAATTCCAGTGTGCGAGCACTGCCTGGATGGCATGTCAAGGGCGACTCATGACCCCACTGCAAGACGCGGGCCCGAACAGAGAGAGGAACGTACAGGCGACCGGCAGGACCACCGCCTGGATCGGGCTCATGGACAAGGGCTTCTCGTACCCCTCTTTCTAGTTCCCACTGAAGAGGTGCGACGATCCTAGACCTCGGAATAATCGATGCCAAGGGCTTCTCTTGTACCTCGGGAGAATAGGCTCGAGACAGGGCATCCGGCTTGACGTTCTTGGTGCCAGGTCGGTAAGACAGGAGGAACTGGAATCGATTAAAGAAAAGGGACCATCGTGCTTGCCGAGGGTTCATCCGCTTAGCCTGTTGGAGATATTCCAGGTTCTTGTGGTCTGTGAGAACCTGGAAAGGGTGCTGAGCCCCCTCAAGCCAATGGCGCCACTCTTCCAAGGCCAGTTTTACCGCAAGCAACTCTCGATCCCCCACGTGGTAGTTGCGCTCGGCCTCAGACAGGCGGCGAGACATGAAGGCACAAGGGTGTAATCTCCCATCCTCACCCCTCTGTGACAGGACGGCTCCCACCCCCACCTCTGAGGCGTCCACCTCCACCACGAAAGGTCTTTCTGGGTCAGGGATCACCAGAATCGGAGCAGAAGTGAAGCGGCGCTTGAGATCCTCGAAGGCCCCTGCTGCTTCCGGACCCCAGTGAATCTTGGTCCCTCCTCCCTTGGTAAGCGTCGTCAAGGGGGCTACCACCGAGCTGAAATTCTTGATGAACTTCCGATAGAAGTTAGAAAAGCCAATGAACCGTTGAACCTCCTTGACCGTGGCAGGTGTGGGCCAGCAGTGGACCGCTTTGACCTTCTTGGGATCCATCTCTAGGTGCCCGGGAGTGACAATAAACCCGAGAAACTGAGTCTGAGAAACATGAAATTCACACTTCTCAGGTTTAACGTAGAGGTGATTGTCAAGGAGCCTCTGGAGAACCCTGCTAACATGCCCCTCATGCTCCTTCAGTGACCTCGAGAAGATGAGGATATCGTCCAGGTACACGAAGACGAACAGATTAAGCATATCCCGGAGAACATCATTAATCAGGGCTTGGAATACTGCGGGAGCATTGGTGAGCCCGAACGGCATCACCCGATATTCATAGTGCCCCGTGGGCGTGTTGAACGCCGTCTTCCATTCGTCTCCTTGCCGGATCCGCACGAGATGGTAAGCATTGCGGAGATCCAGTTTAGTAAAAATGGAAGCCCCTTGAAGCAGCTCAAAAGCAGTGGCCATGAGAGGAAGGGGGTATCGATTCGAACCGTGATCTTGTTGAGTCCCCGGTAATCAATACAAGGCCTAAGACCCCCGTCTTTCTTTTCAACAAAAAAAAGCCCGCCCCAGCCGGGGAAGTAGAGGCATAGATGAGGCCGGCTGCCAAGGACTCCTTAATGTAGGTGTCCATAGCTGCGTGCTCGGGGAGGACAAGGAAAAGATCCGACCTCTAGGGAGGGCAGCACCCAGGGAGTAGCTCAATGGCACAGTCATACGTGCGATGAGGCGGTAAGGAAGTAGCCCGGGCCTTGCTGAACACTGCCTTGAACCGATGGTAAACACAGGGGACTCGGGAGACGTCAACAGACTCTTGAAACTGGGTACTAGGGGCTGAGGGACTCTGAAGCATGCAGGTGAGTTGGCAAGTGGGACCCCAGCTTAGAATGGTGCCCGTAGGCCAGTCGATCTGGGGATTATGTCTGCATAGCCAAGGGTGACCCAGGATAATAGGATACTCGGGAGAGTCAATGAGATAGAAGGTCTCCTCCTGCTGGTGTTGAGAGATGGTAAGTCGCAGGGACTGAGTCGCCTCTGTAACCTTTCCTGGTTCCAGAGGTCTGCCATCTAAGGCTGTAACTGCCTGGGGTTGAGGAAGTAGTTGGGTAGGGATCTTAAGTTCCTTAGCCAAGGTTACATCCAGGAAATCACCTGCGGCACCGGAATCGATCATAGCCTGGACCCGATGCTGGTGGCCCTCCCAGGACAGAATGGCTGGAATAGCCAGGACAGCGTTAGTAGGAGGAGCTCTAATTCTCCCCATCACAGCCCTCCTGTAGCTGGGCGGGGACAGGCGTTTCCGAAGCTCGGGGCAAGTGGAGCGGAAGTGGCCGGCAACCCCGCAGTAGAGGCACCGACGCTCCCTCATGCGACGTTCCCTTTCGTTGGGAGAAAGCCTGGAACGGCCTAACTGCATGCTCTCCGGGGAATCCTGGAGCAGCTCTGAATGACGGAGTCCAAACAGGAGAAACAGAGCTGCTCAGAGGAACTTGGGATTGAGACATCTGGCGGCGAGCCGTTCTCCGCTCTCTTAGACGATTGTCCAGGCGGATGGCCAAGGCTATGAGGGACTCGAGATCTCCAGCTGGTTCTCGGGTGGCTAACTCATCTTGAAGGGGGCTCAGATAACCCTCCCTGAAAACAGACCCTCAGCGCTTCATCATTCCATCCGCTCCTTGCTGCTATGGTCCGGAAATCAATGGCAAAATCTGCCGTGCTTCGGGAGCCCTGACGGAGAGACAGTAGGCGCTTGGAAGCCTCCCGCCCACTGACAGGATGATCGAACACCCGCTTGAACTCTTCTACAAATGCAGCGTGGGAGTCACAACAGGCCTCCTGGGACTGCCACACCGCAGAGGCCCAGGCGAGCGCCTTGTCTGAAAGAAGGGTAATGATGTAGGCAATCTTGGAACGGTCTGTGGGAAAACTTGAGGGCTGGAGCTCGAAGGTGAGGGAGCATTGGGTGAGGAAACCCTGGCAAGAGCTGGGATCCCCAGCAAAGGGCTTGGGAGGTGGTAGTCGGGGCTCCGCCACTAGAGAAGGCCTGTCGTCACTGGGGGTGACCTGGGGGAAGGGAGAGAACCAGGGAGGCGTTCAAAGAGCTGGCGGAGGGAACTCATCATTTCGGCCAGGAGTTGAGAATGACTAGCCATCAGCTCTTCTTGTCGGCTGAGAACGGCTTCATGGCGCTGGAAAGAAGCCTCATGTCGAGTGATCACCGCCAACAGGTCCTGGGAACTGAGTGTTTCTGGGTCCATGATTGACTTGGTTTTTCTGTCACAAGCTGGGCTAGAACTCCGGTCTCAGATGTGGAGAGCTGGGGGGTTCTACCCCTTAGCCACAGAGGAGGTATAGTTGGACCCAAATGAAACACCCAAGGCAATACTCCAGGCAAGTAGATTTAATGTAAAAACAAAGGTTCTTCGCACTTCAAAAATAGTCCAACAAAAGTTCTTCTCCGAAGGAGGTATATTAACAGAGGTAGAGTAACAAAACAGGAGGCAAAACAAAATAACTCCACGAGGGGAGAAAAACAAACTAAAGATAACTTAGAAAAGCTTACTTGGAAAGACACGGTGGGACAAAGCAGGAGACACATAGCCAGGACTCAAAAACCAAGTGAGAAACAAGGGGAAAACACACAGCTAAAATACTCTAGGGGAAACAAGGCACAGGTGACCTGGATCAAGCTAATAAGGACACACGAGGAAGAACTAAGGCAGAGGGGAACACAGATGACCTCTAGAGGCCCGGAGACAAACAGGAGGCAGGAAGCTGACAGGAAGAGTGTGAAGTGGACAAGGAAGGACTCTCTCTCTCTCTCTCTCTCTCTCTCTCTCTCTCTCTCTCTCTCGCTCTCTCTCTTATCCTTTATTCTCTTGTCTCTGTCTGTCTGTCTGTCCGTCTTTCCCTATCTCTTCCACTTCTCTCGCTCTCATTCCCTCTCTCTGTTTTCCTCTATAATCAAAATCGTTGGATTCCCCCAGTGAGTGAGAGTGATAGAGGAAGTAGGATCTGGGCCTCCAGCGCTGCGCTCTAAAAATTTGGGGTCGAACAAGGGTTCTTCTAAGATCATAAAAGCTCAGAAAAATGCCCCCAAAAGATTATTCCAAGAACCCCAAAGGAGGTGGGGTTCATCGAGGAACCTCCTTAGTTGGTGGGGTTTCTTGCAGGAACCTAACTGCCCAACTGAAACATTTGGATTTGAATTTGAGATGACAGCAAGTGCAGGCACTTAACTGAAATATTGAAAGATCTCCTCAATCTAAAGTAAGGTTTCTCCCTTGTATGATCTAAATTGATATTGTTTTATGATGATACCATCTATATTTTCATATTTGTACCAATGGCAGTGTTGTTTGACACTTTCTCCCTTTTAAAATTATTTATAAAACAGAAAATGGACACAATTCAATGGATATCAATCCACAAAGAGGTAAGAATATGTTAAAGGCTATAGCTACATTGGTGGCAGATGACTGAACTGATCACTTTTGTGTGTGTCTGTGTCTGCAGATATATATATAATGACCAGGAGGCACACAAAGGTATGTACAATTGGTATTGGTATGTTGTGCAGATCACATGTATTATCTACAGTTAATTTTGGTTTCTCTAAAACCTTATAGGTCTCAGTCACAGCAGCCTCCCTTACCTCTTCAATGAAACCCCAGAGGCCTCTACATTATGGACAATGTATTTGTATAAAAACCATTATCAAAAGTGAACCGTTTTTTTTTCATTCACATTTACCACAAAAACCAAGGTACGAATACTGCCATGTGCATGTTTTAAAAAAAATAATCTGTATAATTACAATTTTTGGGATTCACACACTTCACCCTCCCTACATCTCTGATGAATATAACAGTAAACCTGTTCGATCACCATGCACTGCAAAATCATTCTGGCTATAGATACGGAGAACATCAACACATTAACATCAACATGCCAGAGGATATACCCATTGGACTTGGGACTCTGCTGGGAGTTTACCTCATATTTAGATTTTTTTATTCTGCTTTGCCACTAAAATCATAATAAACACTGACACCTAAAATATTGTGTTATTGTTGTTATTGTTATGCATATTATTATTAATAATAGGGGAGGGGGGAGTTCAAAATTGTGCCCAAAAAGGTTATTCAAAAGATTCTTTGAGGATCCATTAAAAGGGGTTCTTTGAAGAACCATTTTAAAGGGTTCTTCGAATAACTTATAGAGGTTCCCCCACAGTTTCAATTTGAAGAACCCCTAAAGGATACTCCAGGAACCTTTTCTTTTTAGAGTGTGGCTAGAATCACCCATTTGGCAGCAGAGTGGGTCTACGTGTACGTCCCAAATGGCACCCTATTCCGTTTATAGTGCACTACTTTTGAGCCCTGGCCAAAAGTAGTGCACTATTTAGGAAATAGCCCACTGGGCACAGACGTCAAATCAACGTCTATTCCACGTTGTAATTTCAATGGAATGACGTGTGCCCAGTGGGAGGGTGACATTTGGCAGCAGTGCGGATCTCAGCAGAAGCTGGATTTGCCTGGAGACGCAGGCCCAGATCCAGCATTGAGATGGCAGACATATACTACTGAGACTGTTGCTCTCACCCAACTCCACACACAGTCATACACACTATACTGCAGCCAGCCATAGCCTGCAAAGGAACACAATTGGATGACTGCTTTTTTTTCTAAAGGTATGAATTGAATTACTTATTGTCTAGATGCAGCTTTCTTCAGAGTTGGTCACACAGTATCATTTGAAGATATTTGTGGTTTGGGTTAGATTTGAAAGTTTTATATGCTGTGATATCTGCAGAAATAACTGTGGTGTGATTGTCAACGTAGAATTACGGTCAGAGATTAGAATGTAAATATAAGGTTGCAGTAAAAGATTCTGCCACTCAGGTTATGTCTTAATGATCTCTCCTTCCTCCCAAAGTGTGCACTTGCTCACTTCCCTTCACTGATTTGAATGGAAATTGGGGTTTAAAAGCCCTCGGGCCCATGCCTCCACCAATCCAGTGCTTTGTGGGAAGATATGTGGGAAGTAGTGAACAAGTGTACAGTTCAGGAGAAAGGAGATATTATAGGGATCACCCTCAGAGTCGTATGATTTCACATTATGTTCTGTGCTCTTCATATTCCAGGCCTAGAGCCAGTAAGCAGTGAGCAGTGGTTGTTTCATTTTCCAAACTTCCAAATGCCTTTCACTGCTCGGATTAGGCCCTCCTCTATTGGGAAATCCCATGGTAACGGCACTGGCAAAAGCTGACTGACCCTCAAACACAAACACACACATATTCAAAGATACGTATCCGCACACTCTGGGAAACACACATATACCCACACTCTGCGATAGACACTGTGACACCACCACACACTCATTCGCACTGCGACACACACACACACAAACACTGCGTACCCCCCCAAACACATACACATTGAGACACACACACACACTCCATCCCCACCCACACTGCAACACACAATGCACGACACCCTACCGGAATCAGGCGATTGACTTCTCCCTCATGGCCCTGGGGCCTCACCGGGCAGAATAATAATACCATCAGACAACAGGTCGAACTTTATTATTCGCCACTCAATAGCAGCCAAAGGAAGGGACACCAACAGCTGCAGAGAAAAAAAAGAAAAGGTGAGGAAGAAAGAGAGAGGGGGTAGACATTTTTTAAACTTTTTTTTCCAGCAGCATTGACATTGTGACAGTTCCCTTGGGTGGGGCAGCGGATGAAAGCTTTTCATAGAGGGGATAGCTGGATCCTTTCTCCATTGGATGGTTTTACTAATTTTGCCTCGTGCTACAGGTGTAAAGGTATAAGGAAGGGACCCTGATCACCTGACGAGGGACATTACGACTTCAGACACAGGTATGCCGCAGATTTTCCTATATCCTCTTCCCCCTCCTCACAGAGCTCTAAGTTAACCCCAGGAAGAGTAGCTGCTGCTTCAGCTAATCGGGATCCTAATAAAATACTAAAATGACTAGTTAAGATAAAGGTTGAATGCTGTCAGATACAGAATGTCTAGTAAAGTATATAATGTAAAGTATATACTGTATACCAGGATGAGTACTATACACTCTTAGAAAAAATTGTTCCTAAAGGGTTTTCTTCGGCTGTCCCCATAGTAGAACCCTTTTTGGTTCTAGGTAAAACTCTTTTTGGTTCCAGGTAGAACCATTTTGGGTTCCATGTAGAACCCTCTGTAGAAACATGGAACCCAAAACATTTCTAGTTGGAACCAAAAAGGGTTTTACCTGGAACCAAAAAGGGGTCTTCAAAGGGTTATCCTATGGGGACAGCCGAAGAACCCTTTTAGGTTATAGAGAGCACCTTTTTTTCTAAGAGTGTAGAATAAGATAAAACAATGAATACTGTACAAGAAACTATATCAAAACTTCACTTTTGATACCCCAAAGTTGTCTCTGGCTATAAGAAAAATACAATTTATGCTCATATAGAGTTTTCAGGCAGTATCGGAAGGTCACTTTGGTAATGTGGCACTGAAATGACAAATGACGAGAGCATCTTGTTTTGCTTTTCAAACCAATGAGATCATACGGTCCAAACAAATGCCGTTTTCATAATTTCTCCTCTCTTTAATCTGTTTCTTTTACAATGTGGAGAACCATTCTTTTCTCTTCTGTGATTTTGTTTGGTGTATCCAATTCATACAAAAGACTAGTTTAATCGCAGATGAATAATTGTGCCATTGTGCCAATAGCAGCCGTACTTCTGTTCTAAATTATTAGTAGCAAGGTGACACAAAATATGTATCTTTGAAATGGTAATTGGAAAAAAACATTTTGTCAACAGGACAAATTGCCCATGAGCTAAAAACTCCCAGATAGGCCTAAATTGGCCATGCGCTAAAAAGCAAAGAGTTTTACATTTGAATAGAGAATAGAAAGTAAAGTATGAAGAAGGGCATAAAGATGATAAAGCAAAGAAAAATATAACAAACAAATACTTTAGGCCATTTTCCAAGGATCTTGCCATGAAAATAAATATGCACATTTACCAAACCAAAGAACATTTCCAAGAAGTACCGTAGGACAAAAGTTTGCAATTTAATACATTTACATTTGAGCCAGACAAACATAACTATTAGCCTATTGAAGTTTAAATGAAGCTCTCATATGTCCACCACAATCATCAGTACATTTGTATAGAGGCATTGTGAGAGGTTGCTCATGATGATGACTTTATTGAATCCATTAGGATAAATCTAGGATCAGATAGGCCTAAATTGCCCATGCGCTAAAAAGCATACAGTTTTACATTTGAATAGAGAAAGAAAGTAAAGTATAAATAAGATGAAAAATGAAGGACATTTTTTAAAAAACACTTTAGGCCATTTTCAAAGGATATTGCCATGAAAATATGCACATTTACCAAACCAAAGTGGATTTCCAAGAAGTACCGTAGAACATTTGAGCCAGACAAACATATCTTATAGCCTACTGAAGTTTAAAGACATGCTCTGGAACTTTGGGGACTACTTAGTATTTTTTAAACCTCCCGCTTTGGGCTGGATGTGTCAATGTGGAGTTCATACATGCATAATCTATGAGCAGAATTACTGTTTTACAAAATCCCTAGTTTGAAAACGACTGTTTTTCTGGAAGCTGTGCCGCGGCATTTTCCCTACATATTCCCCACGTGTGCCAGCCTCCTAGCAATTCGAGTTCTAGCCAATGAGCTTCAACCCCTCGCCATTTGAGTGACAGCTAGCAAGATGCACACACAGCAGAGTGAGCGAGAGAGAGCAATCATGTGGTGCGCATATCTGCACATATGTGATGTAGTAAGCAATTGAATCCATTAAGAAAATATATTTTTTCATCTTTGTAGACAGACTTACAGTATGTCACAAACATTACATACAGTGGGGGAAAAAAGTATTTAGTCAGCCACCAATTGTGCAAGTTCTCCCACTTAAAAAGATGAGAGAGGCCTGTAATTTTCATCATAGGTACACGTCAACTATGACAGACAAATTGAGGAAAAAAAATCCAGAAAATCACATTGTAGGATTTTTTATGAATTTATTTGCAAATTATGGTGGAAAATAAGTATTTGGTCACCTACAAACAAGCAAGATTTCTGGCTCTCACAGACCTGTAACTTCTTCTTTAAGAGGCTCCTCTGTCCTCCACTCGTTACCTGTATTAATGGCACCTGTTTGAACTTGTTATCAGTATAAAAGACACCTGTCCACAACCTCAAACAGTCACACTCCAAACTCCACTATGGCCAAGACCAAAGAGCTGTCAAAGGACACCAGAAACAAAATTGTAGACCTGCACCAGGCTGGGAAGACTGAATCTGCAATAGGTAAGCAGCTTGGTTTGAAGAAATCAACGGTGGGAGCAATTATTAGGAAATGGAAGACATACAAGACCACTGATAATCTCCCTCGATCTGGGGCTCCACGCAAGATCTCACCCCGTCGGGTCAAAATGATCACAAGAACGGTGAGCAAAAATCCCAGAACCACACGGGGGGACCTAGTGAATGACCTGCAGAGAGCTGGGACCAAAGTAACAAAGCCTACCATCAGTAACACACTACGCCGCCAGGGACTCAAATCCTGCAGTGCCAGACGTGTCCCCCTGCTTAAGCCAGTACATGTCCAGGCCCGCCTGAAGTTTGCTAGAGTGCATTTGGATGATCCAGAAGAGGATTGGGAGAATGTCAAATGGTCAGATGAAACCAAAATAGAACTTTTTGGTAAAAACTCAACTCGTGTTTGGAGGACAAAGAATGCTGAGTTGCATCCAAAGAACACCATACCTACTGTGAAGCATGGGGGTGGAAACATCATGCTTTGGGACTGTTTTTCTGCAAAGGGACCAGGACGACTGATCCGTGTAAAGGAAAGAATGAATGAGGCCATGTATCGTGAGATTTTGAGTGAAAACCTCCTTCCATCAGCAAGGGCATTGAAGATTAAACGTGGCTGGGTCTTTCAGCATGACAATGATCCCAAACACACCGCCCGGGCAACGAAGGAGTGGCTTCGTAAGAAGCATTTCAAGGTCCTGGAGTGGCCTAGCCAGTCTCCAGATCTCAACCCCATAGAAAATATTTGGAGGGAGTTGAAAGTCTGTGTTGCCCAGCGACAGCCCCAAAACAGCACTGTTCTAGAGGAGATCTGCATGGAGGAATGGGCCAAAATACCAGCAACAGTGTGTGAAAACCTTGTGAAGACTTACAGAAAACGTTTGACCTGTGTCATTGCCAACAAAGGGTATATAACAAAGTATTGAGAAACTTTTGTTATTGACCAAATACTTATTTTCCACCATAATTTGCAAATAAATTCATTAAAAATCCTACAATGTGATTTTCTGGAAAAAAAAATCTCATTTTGTCTGTCATAGTTGACGTGTACCTATGATGAAAATTACAGGCCTCTCTCATCTTTTTAAGTGGGAGAACTTGCACAATTGGTGGCTGACTAAATACTTTTTTTCCCCACTGTACATAGTGCATTACACATACAGACATACAGTACGTTACAAGCATTAAATACACATAGACATACGAAGGGGCACTAATGGCCAAACTCAATATCTTTGAATTGATTATGCCCTCATACGAAAACACATTATTGTATGTCGTCATTGAGGGTTCAGAGTTAGCATGAATGCACTACAACTCACAGTTATCTATCTATCTATCTATCTATAGGCTAGCTAACTACTTATCTGTTTCTGTGTCATACCATAAATTCTCCAGTCAATGAGATTAAACTCTGTTGCTTCACAGCTCCACTTCATGTCCAGTGTCTCCATCTCCCTGCGAAGTACACTGGCAAAGGACCAAAAGTACCAAAAGAACCAAACGCACTAACTGAGGCTCAATTTGACCATACATCATTTGACCATTCGTGGTGGACCGTACGTAGTGGACCGTATCAGATTGTGAGGACCGGCGGTTCGACTTGAGTGAACCGTGGTCCAGTGAACCGTGGTTCCACCCTATGGGGAAGACTGGTAAGAGCACCGTGGACCTCAACTCCCCAACAGAGGTCAAACAGGCCGTCCCATTCGAGGTCATGGAGACGGTGGCGCCCACAGATGGCGAGGAGAAGGAGGAAGTACTCCCTGACAGGGGCTCCTGGAAGGGCAAGTTTGACTTCCTGTTGTCGTGCGTGGGCTACGCCATCGGCCTGGGGAATGTCTGGCGGTTCCCTTATCTGTGCGGCAAGAATGGAGGAGGTAAAATAAACTGTGAGGGGAGGTAGGCCATTTTGGGCATCTGGGAAAAATCATTGTTACAGGCTTTGAAATAGTGAGATTTCATGGGGTGCCTGAAGAGGCAGGAGGAAAACTACAAATTTCAAAATATCATCAGTATAAAGCACAACATATTACAATTCATGGGAGAGCACTGTTTGATGAACTAACACATTGTGCCCCAATTTTTTTTTAAAGAAATGCTATTTAATATTGTGGGTGTCCAGAGTCAACATTTGTTTTAATGTGAATTATGGGGCCTTGGATTTTTCTAAAGAGTCCCAGTGGTTGAGAACCCCTGATATTATAATAAGGGCTCATTAATTCATGTGGACTTGATGAACTAACCAGTTCAGTTGAATGCCAAAACTGCACCAAGATGGCTGCCTAGCTTCACATTTTCCAACATAAGGAGTTAGCAGCTCTGTCCATTGCTTTTATGTGGGTTGTGTGTCAAATGCTGTATGGCACTGACCTGGTTTTGCAGGCCTGGTCCCAAGCTCTGCTCTGCTGTTAAGGTCACAGGCCTTACTGAAGCTTTGCTTGTTGAATTCAATATAGTATTAGATATAATGTTCCATAGACAGTTTTTACATTACTGTACAGTGAGGGAAAAAAGTATTTGATCACCTGCTGATTTTGTACGTTTGCCCACTGACAAAGAAATGATCAGTCTATAATTTTAATGGTAGGTTTATTTGAACAGTGAGAGACAGAATAACAACAAAAAAATCCAGAAAAACACATGTCAAAAATGTTATAAATTGACTTGCATTTTAATGAGGGAAATAAGTATTTGACCCCTCTGCAAAACATGACTTAGTACTTGGTGGCAAAACCCTTGTTGGCAATCACAGAGGTCAGACGTTTCTTGTAGTTGGCCATGAGGTTTGCACACATCTCAGGAGGGATTTTGTCCCACTCCTCTTTGCAGATCTTCTCCAAGTCATTAAGGTTTCGAGGCTGACGTTTGGCAACTCAAACCTTCAACTCCCTCCACAGATTTTCTATGAGATTAAGGTCTGGAGACTGGCTAGGCCACTCCAGGACCTTAATGTGCTTCTTCTTGAGCCACTCCTTTGTTGCCTTGGCCATGTGTTTTGGGTCATTGTCATGCTGGAATACCCATCCACAACCCATTTTCAATGCCCTGGCTAAGGGAAGGAGGTTCTCACCCAAGATTTGATGGTACATGGCCCCGTCCATCATCCCTTTGATGCGGTGAAGTTGTCCTGTCCCCTTAGCAGAAAAACAACCCCAAAGCATAATGTTTCCACCTCCATGTTTGACGGTGGGGATGGTGTTCTTGGGGTCATAGGCAGCATTCCTCCTCCTCCAAACACGGCGAGTTGAGTTGATGCCAAAGAGCTCAATTTTGGTCTCATCTGACCACAACACTTTCACCCACTTCTCCTCTGAATCATTCAGATGTTCATTGGAAAACTTCAGACGGGCATGTATATGTGCTTTCTTGAGCAGGGAGACCTTGCAGGCGCTGCAGGATTTCAGTCCTACACGGCGTAGTGTGTTACCAATTGTTTTCTTGGTGACTATGGTCCCAGCTGCCTTGAGATCATTGACAAGATCCTCCCGTGTAGTTCTGGGCTGATTCCTCACCGTTCTCATGATCATTGCAACTCCACGAGGTGAGATCTTGCATGGAGCCCCAGGCCGAGGGAGATTGACAGTTATTTTGTGTTTCTTCCATTTGCGAATAATCGCACCAACTGTTGTCACCTTCTCACCAAGCTGCTTGGCGATGGTCTTGTAGCCCATTTCAACCTTATGTAGGGCTGGAATGGGTCTTTTATACAGGTAACAAACTGAGATTAGGAGCACTCCCTTTAAGAGTGTGCTCCTAATCTCAGCTCCTTACCTGTATAAAAGACACCTGGGAGCCAGAAATCTTTCTGATTGAGAGGGGGTCAAATACTTATTTCCCTCATTAAAATGCAAATCAATTTCTAACATTTTTGACATGCATTTTTCTGGATTTTGTTGATGTTATTCTGTCTCTCACTGTTCAAATAAACCTACCATTAAAATGATAGACTGATCATTTCTTTGTCAGTGGGCAAACGTACACAATCAGCAGGGGATCAAATACTTTTTTCCCTCACTGTATATGGAACTTGTAGGATGTGTAACATGACATGGAAAATGAACAGACATTGTAAAAAAGGAAGCTTTCAATGAATACATTTGGCTATCCATCTTATTTAGTTTTATGCAACCTGAGTGAGAGAAAATCTAAACATGTCATTAAAACAACTGCATGGAATATACCATGATGATTATTTAATGACCAACCTTGATTTATTATTGATTAGCATATTGTTAATAATGAAATTGCCATTAGCAAACATCTATATTTCATCACAATGTACACTGTGCTAGTATGCTGCATCATATTTATGGACTATTGAGGTCACTTTCTGTGTTAGTGAGCGAATAATTACAAATATATATCATCAACAGTGTTAGTGTTCACAGAAACGTTTTTTAAAATTAAAATGTTACAATGTTTTTCGAGGTAAAATATCCTTAAAGTGTAACGAATAACACCTTTCTAAATTAAGTTAAATTCGTTTTTGAATTCAGCACCTTTCCAGTATTGTAAAATCTAATAAATCACTGAGTTTATATTTTCTATTTCTAATGTCAATAACTTTGTGAAGTGAGCAAAGATTAGAAGCAAACACTTTAGATACTATACTCCTGACCGGTATTCAATCAGACGCAGATTGATTTTATTGATGTATTCTTTTTGCATTTTACACTTGAGAGGGACTGATGTAATGCAGTGTTTCCCAAACTCAGTCCTCGGGACCCCAAGGGGTGCATGTTTTGGTTTTCGCCCTAAAAGCTGGTTAAATTAATCACTAATCATCAAGCTTTAATTATTTAAATCAGCTGTGTAGTGCTAGGGCAAAAACCAAAACATGCACCCCTAGGGGTCCCGAGGACCGAGTTTGAGAAACTGATTTAATATGTTGATAATGTGTTGTATTGCACAGTCCCCTTCTTTTCATGCATAGTTCATTCTATTGATTCTATTGGTTTCTGTAGTCGTCATATATTTAACTAGTTCCCCCATCCATCAGGGCTCAGGGCCATATGCATATGTTACTGTCTGTGTCCTACATCCAACTTCTCCTTTGGAGATCAATTAAGTGTTTTGAATTCAATTCAATATGGATATCCATATAGCCCTTGCAGGAGTGTGCTTGTTTTGCACAGCAGTGTGTCCCTGTGCAGGGAGTTGACACTTGATATAGAAATTGTGAGTTTGGTTGTGTGCACTGGATGATTTGTCAGCCAAGTTCACCTTCAAAACTGAACGGGTCATGTCATCCCACTGGGCACACACTGATTGAATCAGCGTTGTTTCCACATCATTTCAATGAAATAATGTTGAGCCAACGTGGAATAGACGCTGAATTGACGTCTGTCCTCAGTGGGATTGGACTGCTAGTTTGTTAATCACATGTGATGAAGCTGCTGTACAAATCACACACTTCTGAAATCACCTATCCATAAATCCACTATATAAAACGGATTGAATACTGGCCATTTAATGTCTTAACCACATCCGAGTCTCAATCCTCCAACCTTCTCTCAAAGTGTGCACTTGCACACGCCCCATGGTAAAAACCACAGGAGGCTGCTGAGGGGAGGATGGCTAATATAAACGTCCGGAATGGAGCAAATGGAATGGTATCAAACACATGGAAACCATGTGTTTGATGTATTTGATACCATTCCACTGATTCTGCTCCAGCCATTATCACGAGCCCATCCTCCCCAATTAAGGTGCCACCAACCTCCTGTGGTATAAACTGTCTCCAGCACAGGAGGTTGGTGGCGCCTTAATTGGGGAGGATGGGCTCGTGGTAATAGCTGGAGCAGAACAGATTCAAATGCATCAAACACATGGTTTCCATTCGCTCCTTCCTGGCCATTATTATGAGCCGTCCTCCCCTCAGCAGCCTCCTGTGGCTCCAGACAGTGCTTCCACCAATCCTTTAATGCTTTTAAAATCCATGATAGTGATTGCACACTTTGAGAGAAGGATGGAGAATGGGGATGCAGACTGTAAGTAAAAGTGTAAACACAGATGAAAGAGGATATCTTTGGTGTAAATGTGAAACACACTTCCTGTTGTGTCACACTGTGCCCTGGTCATGTGACAGGGGCTTTCCTGATCCCATACTTCCTCACCCTGGTGTTTGCTGGCATACCTCTGTTCCTGTTGGAGACGTCACTGGGCCAATTCACCTCGGTGGGGGGGCTGGGGGTGTGGACCAAACTAATGCCTATGATGAAAGGTGAGATATGTTGAAAATCCCCCCACATATTGACAGATAGTCTAGGTAGGTGATTGATTGTGGTTGGTTGTTAGATTACATTAATTAGACAATTAAAGAATGCATATACATACAAATGCAACACATTCAAAATCATTGTAGTTCATAAAAAAATCAAAGAGAATAGATATACACATATCCCAAAGACAAATAATAGTTAGCTATAGCAGTTCATAGGTAGTTAACTATTTGTTTGCTAATACTGACCTCTTTCTCTCTCTCCCCTATAGGGGTTGGTCTGGCCTCAGTGGTGCTCTCCTTCTGGCTCAACATCTACTACATTATCATCATCGCCTGGGCCCTCTACTACCTCTTCAACTCCTTCAGAGCGGTAGGTGACATCACCACACTAATCACACAACATTATCATCATCGCCTGGGCCCTCTGCTACCTCTTCAACTCCTTCAGAGCAGTAGGTGACATCACCACACTAATCACACTACATTATCATCATCGCCTGGGCCCTCTGCTACCTCTTCAACTCCTTCCGAGCGGTAGGTGACATCACCACACTAGAAAGCAGTAGCCCAGTCAAATCAAATCAACATTTATTGGTCACGTGCACACGGTACAGTGAAATTCTCCTCAACAATAGAGTAAAATATCTGTCACAAATCTGTTTGTGTTGTATTTTGTTGATGATCACAAGTTTACTGGAGAACGGAGACCAAGTAGAGACTTTCGGACAAGGTGGATAATTGTATAATATAAGGCAGTTTATTCAGAGGTAAAGATATCTGTAAATAGCGTGCACGGACCCGTTCGTCAATCTCGTAGGGAGATATCTGAGAGAGCGAGCCCCTAAACATTGTGTGCTGACATTTTATACAATAAAATGAAGTAGGTTGATTCTAGTAGTTCTGATCTTCTGATTGGTCCTGATTAGTTGGGCGAGGTCACCTCCAGGCTAGTGTCACTGTTGCATTGGCTCTGAGTCGGGTTCTCTGTCTTCAGATGTTCAGCCTAAGAGAAGGGGGTTTTTGTGTGTGTGTGTGCTTAACAATGATGATGTGTGTGTGTGTGTGTGCGTGTGTGTATGTGTGTGTGTGTGTGTGTGTGTGTGTGTGTGTGTGTATGTGTGTGTATGTTTAACAATGATGATGTGTGTGTGTGTGTGTGTGTGTATGTGTGTGTGTGTGTGGGGGTGTGTGTGTGTGTGTCCTCAGCGCAAGAACTCGTGAGTTGGAAGAACTGAGAGACCTATGGCGTGGGTGTTGTCCATAGCCACCTGCTGATAAGGCCGACAAGATAGAAGTCTCTTGTGCATTGTATTAAATACAAAGGCCCAACACAAGATGGGTCATGCACAAGATTTTAGTCAGACCAAGCTATAACATTATATATTTACTACGACACTTGCCAACTTCCACGGTCATTGACTCCTATGGTCATAGCCTGGTTCCAGATCTATTTGTGCTCTGTTGCTGACTCAGCAGAAAGCACAAACAAATCTGGAACCAGGCTATGGAATAAGCAGGAGTATATTATTTGCTGTGACTTCATAGCTTAACTATGTGACCTGACCAGAAATAAGTGTGGGTTGAATACGTTATAGGCTATAACTAACAAATGCTCTAAGAAATACGCAGGCCTTAGTCAGACTACTCAGTTTCTGAGTAGTTCACTTACAGTGGGGTAAAAAAGTATTTAGTCAGCCACCAATTGTGCAAGTTCTCCCACTTAAAAAGATGAGAGAGGCCTGTAATCTTTATCATAGGTACACGTCAACTATGACAGACAAAATGAGAAAAAAAAATCCAGAAAATCACATTGTAGGATTTTTTATGAATTTATTTGCAAATTATGGTGGAAAATAAGTATTTAGTCAATAACAAAAGTTTCTCAATACTTTGTTATATACCCTTTGTTGGCAATGACACAGGTCAAACGTTTTCTGTAAGTCTTCACAAGGTTTTCACACACTGTTGCTGGTATTTTGGCCCATTCCTCCATGCAGATCTCCTCTAGAGCAGTGATGTTTTGGGGCTGTCGCTGGGCAACACGGACGTTCAACTCCCTCCAAAGATTTTCTATGGGGTTGAGATCTGGAGACTGGCTAGGCCACTCCAGGACCTTGAAATGCTTCTTACGAAGCCACTCCTTCGTTGCCCGGGCGGTGTGTTTGGGGTCATTGTCATGCAGAAAGACCCAGCCACGTTTCATCTTCAATGCCCTTGCTGATGGAAGGAGGTTTTCACTCAAAATCTCACGATACATGGCCCCATTCATTCTTTCCTTTACACGGATCAGTCGTCCTGGTCCCTTTGCAGAAAAACAGCCCCAAAGCATTACATTTTACATTTTAGTCATTTAGCAGACGCTCTTATCCAGAGCGACTTACAGTTAGTGAGTGCACACATTTTTTCATACTGGCCCCCCGTGGGAAATGAACCCACAACCCTGGCGTTGCAAGCACCATGCTCTACCAACTGAGCTACACGGGGCCCAATGTTTCCACCCCCATGCTTCACAGTAGGTATGGTGTTCTTTGGATGCAACTCAGCATTCTTTGTCCTCCAAACACGACAAGTTGAGTTTTTACCAAAAAGTTCTATTTTGGTTTCATCTGACCATATGACATTCTCCCAATCCTCTTCTGGATCATCCAAATGCACTCTAGCAAACTTCAGACGGGCCTGGACATGTACTGGCTTAAGCAGGGGGACACGTCTGGCACTGCAGGATTTGAGTCCCTGGCGGCGTAGTGTGTTACTGATGATAGGCTTTGTTACTTTGATCCCAGCTCTCTGCAGGTCATTCACTAGGTCCCCCCATGTGGTTCTGGGATTTTTGCTCACCGTTCTTGTGATCATTTTGACCCCACGGGGTGAGATCTTGCGTGGAGCCCCAGATCGAGGGAGATTATCAGTGGAGATTTTCAATGTAATCTATTTCCTAATAATTGCTCCCACAGTTGATTTCTTCAAACCAAGCTGCTTAACTATTGCAGATTCAGTCTTCCCAGCCTGGTGCAGGTCTACAATTTTGTTTCTGGTGTCCTTTGACAGCTCTTTGGTCTTGGCCATAGTGGAGTTTGGAGTGTGACTGTTTGAGGTTGTGGACAGGTGTCTTTTATACTGATAACAAGTTCAAACAGGTGCCATTAATACAGGTAACGAGTGGAGGACAGAGGAGCCTCTTAAAGAAGAAGTTAGAGGTCTGTGAGAGCCAGAAATCTTGCTTGTTTGTAGGTGACCAAATACTTATTTTCCACCATAATTTGCAAATAAATTCATTAAAAATCCTACAATGTGATTTTCTGGATTTTTTTTCCTCAATTAGTCTGTCATAGTTGACGTGTACCTATGATGAAAATTACAGGCCTCTCTCATCTTTTTAAGTGGGAGAACTTGCACAATTGGTGGCTGACTAAATACTTTTTTCCCCCACTGTAATAGTGTTCTGACTCCTGTGGTTCACTGTGGCTGTTCATTTTGTTCCACACAAAGGCCTGAGACAGAGTTATTATATCTGTACAGACGCTCTCCATCACCAGTCTCCTCACACCAGACAGGAGCACAAAGAGATGGGTCAGGAGTGTGAGGGGAGAGAGAGAGAGACAGACAGAGAGAGAGTGAGAGAGAAAGAGAGAGAGAGAGAGAGAGAGAGAGAGAGAGAGAGAGAGAGAGAGAGAGAGAGAGAGAGAGAGAGAGAGAGAGAGAGAGAGAGAGAGAGAGAGAGAGAGAGAGAGAGAGAGAGAGAGAGAGAGAGAGAGGCAGTTGGAGGTAGAAAGAGAGAGGGAGAGGGGTTTAGAGAGAGAGGGAGAGGGAGAGAGAGAGATATAAGTAGAGAGGTAGAGGTGTAGAGAGAGAGAGAGAGACAGAGAGAGAGAGAGAGAGAGAGAGAGAGAGAGAGAGAGAGAGAGAGAGATAGAGAGAGAGAGAGAGGGAGAGAGAGATATAGGTAGAAAGGTAGAGAGAGAGAGAGAGAGAGAGAGAGAGAGACAGGGATGGATGGAGAGAGAGAGAGAGAGAGAGAGAGAGATTGAGATGGATGGAGAGAGAGAGAGAGAGAGAGAGAGAGAGAGAGAGAGAGAGAGCGATAGATAGAGAGAGAGAGAGAGAAAGAGACATCACTGAAATGAAGCAGACAATCTGAGACACCAAGAGCTTTCCACTCAAAAGTGGTGCAGAAATACATATATGATGATGACCTGAGAGAGCAGACAAGAAAATAAAATGGTTCCAAGCACAGAGAGTACCTGAGACTCCATTACGGGTTCTTCAATCTCGGTTAACCCAGAACTAAAAATTTGCGTAATTTGGTCAGAATGGGAGAATGGTGTTTTTAGTGGTTTGTAGCCTACAGTAACATAAATTAATGAAAACGCTATTATGTTCTTTGAAAAAAAATAATTAATATACTAATGTTACCTAATAACTTCATAAATATAACCAAAGGATTGTTTGCAGCAAGAGTGCAATTAGATTAGATACAAGGTGGAAAGACCTTTAGTTTCTATATGACAATGAAAACCCTGCACTCATTGACTTCAATTCAATTCAAATGACTCTATTTTCTTGTGAGGGAGCTTCTTGTGTGGAATGGTTCCTATGACAGACAAACAGCACATACAAATAATATCTAACAGGCAGTAGAGGACAGGACATAGGGGAAACAAGTTGCTCACTCCATCATAAAACTAACCGGGCTTTAGATTACTACCATAATAGTCTCCTCTAACAGCCAGCTCTGAGCCTGGGGATGAGGTTACTACCATACATCATTGATTACTACCTTACTGTATGAGTTAAATAGCTCTCCAATGTTCTCCTTTAGGCAATGGACAATGCTAATGCCTGTTTGTTCTGATCCTTCCTTCCTTCCCCCTCTCTCTCTCTCTCTCTCTCTCTCTCTCTCTCTCTCTCTCTCTCTCTCTCTCTCTCTCTCCATCCATCTCTCTCTCTCTCTCTCTCTCTCTCTCTCCATCTATCTCTCTCTCTCTCTCTCCATCCATCTCTCTCTCTCGCTCTCTCTCCATCCATCTCTCTCTCTCTCTCTCTCTCTCTCTCTCTCTCTCTCTCTCTCCATCCATCTCTGTCTCTCTCAATTCAATTCAATTCAATTCAAGCTGCTTTATTGGCATGAAAAACATTGCGTCAATATTGCCAAAGCAACAATGTATACAATATACATTGTAATAAAATAATAAATAATAACAAATAATAAAAAATGGTAGTAAATAATAATAAATAAATAAATAACAACAATAAAATGGTAACAGTCAATAGTATAAATATAATAAATATACAAATCTAAATATGGAAAATGAAACTATAACTAACTTATAACTAAATAACGGTCATCTTCACCATTATATCAGTACTACAACTACCATCATCATTACTACCACTACTACCACCACCATCATTAAACTGCCATCATTACCATTACCACCCATACCACTACTATTTGGAATGATAAACAACAATAATAATGTAATAACAATAATAGCAATAACAATAATAATAAGTACGTTACTATTTATTATGCAGATGTTATTATTCAGTGTCCCTCAGGCTATGGCAGGCAAATACATATTTGGCTGCAAGAGGAGCCATAGCTCCTTCGCCCATGAGTATTTTTAGTTTTTCCTCTGGGTTTAATATGTAAAATTTTGGAATAAATCTAGTCATTTCTGTGAATAATGAATCTCTTTGTGAGGAATATTTATCACAGTAAAGGAGAAAGTGCATTTCTGTTTCTACCTCCCCTGTCGTGCAGTGACCACATATACGCTCCTCTTTGGGTAGCCATGTCTTTTTATGTCTGCCGGTTTCTATTGCCAATTGATGGTCACTCAGCCTGTACTTGGTAAGGATCTGTCTCTGCTTTGTATCTCTGACAGAGTAGAGATAATCAGCCGATTCATATTCTCTTTGGGATTTTGTTTCATTTTTCCAATGTTGTAAATATGAGTCCTTTGATTGGTTCATGATTTTGTTCATTGGAATTCTTTATTTTGAAGCAGTGCTGGTGTCAGCTTGGTTGGTTAGGTCCAACACCAGCTGACTGAGAGGGCTCGTTTCTGGGCTCAGCTGTTGGGTTTGAAGTGCTTTAAATTGCAGACTTGAATTTGGACTTGAATTTAGATGTAGCCAAAATTTTAATGATCTTTTCTGTATTTTCATTACTACTGGAAAGCGGCTCAATTCTGCCCTACATGCATTAGTTGGTGTATTTCTCTGGACTTTTCCGACAGAATTCTGCATGTAGGGCTTCAATTGGATGTTTGTCCCATATTTTAAAGTCCAGTTTATTGAGTGGCCCCCAAACCTCACTTCCGTAAAGAGCTATTGGTAGGATTACACTGTCAAATATTTTGGTCCAAATTCTAATTGGGATATTGATTTTGAATAATTTCATTTTTATTGCATACAATGCTCTGCGGGCTTTTTCTGTTAGGCTATGGTTCAACCCAGCACTCAGAGAAACAAACACGACAAAGGGAGTGGAAGAAACAAAAATACTTTAATAAAAGTTCAAATTGTCTTAGTCCAAAAACAACTGAAGTAAAGGAACAGAGTGGGCTAGTCGGCTCCGGAGGAAGGAGAGGCTGAGGCAGGCAGGCAGGCAGGCAGGCAGACCGGCAGGCAGGAAGGCAGGCAGGTTGGGAGGTATGTCTGAACTGAAGACAAAACAAACGACAGGTTAAGGAGAGTGGAGAGCCAGGCTGAAGACAAAGACAAAATAACTTTACTGGTGAGCCAAGTTACCGCTCTGGTAAGAACAACGATCTGGCGCCGGTGGAGAGCCATGCCCCGGAATTAGTAGTGCAGGTTGATGAGAGAATAGGATGCAGCTGCGTAGGCAGGAATCACTGGAAACAACCCGCAGCTGCACAGGAGAGGCAGATCCTGAGCACGCCCCCTGATCCACTCCAGACACACCCACATAAAGGGGACAAACACACATACAGATACAACAGACAGAGGGGACAAAACAAGGAGGAAGGGAAACAGAAAAGGGAGAGACAAGCTGCCCACATAACATTTTCTTTGAGTGCATTCACTGCCATATTAAAGTTTCCCGATGCAGATATGGTCAGACCAAGGTATGTGTAATTTTTAGTGTGTTCAATTATGGTGTTGTTCAGGGTGAATTTATATTTGTGTTTCTGACATCTGTTTTTTTTTGTGGAAAATCATGATTTTAGTTTTTTTGAAATGTACTGCCAGGGCCCAATTATTGCAATATTGCTCTAGAATGTTAAGGTTCTGTTGAAGACCTTCTTTGGTTGGTGATAGAAGTACCAAGTCATCAGCATATCTCTCTCTCTCTCTCTCTCTCTCTCTCTCTCTCTCTCTCTTTCTCTCTCTCCATCTATCTCTCTCTCTCTCTCTCCATCCATCTCTCTCTCTCTCTCCATCCATCCATCCCTCTCTCTCTCTCTCTCTCTCTCTCTCTCTCTCTCTCTCTCTCTCTCTCCATCCATCTCTGTATCTCTCTCTCTCTCTCCATCCATCTCTCTCTCTCTCTCTCTCCATCCATCCATCTCTCTCTCTCTCTCTCTCTCTCTCCATCCATCTCTGTCTCTCTCTCTGTCTCTCTCTCTCTCTCTCTCTCTCTCTCTCATCCATCTCTCTCTCTCTCTCTCCATCCACTCTCTCTCTCTCTCTCCATCCATCTCTCTCTCTCTCTCTCCATCCATCTCTCTCTCTCTCTCTCTCTCTCTCTCCATCCATCTCTCTTTCTCTCTCTCTCTCCATCCATCTCTGTCTCTCTCTCTCTCCATATCTCTCTCTCCATCCATCTCTCTCTCTATCTCCATCCATCTCTCTCTCTCTCTCCATCCATCTCTCTCTCTCTCTCTCTCTCTATCCATCTCTCTCTCTCTCTCTCTCTCTCTCTCTCTCTCTCTCTCTCTCTCTCTCTCTCTCTCTCTCTCTCTCTCTCTCCATCCATCTCTGTCTCCCTCTCTCTCTCTCTCTCTCTCTCTCTCTCCATCCATCTCTGTCTCTCTCTATCTGTCTCTAGGATTTGCCGTGGGAGGGTTGTGATAACCCCTGGAACACAGAGAAATGTTTCTCCAACTACAGTTTGACAGACACCACCAACCTCACCAGTGCTGTCACTGAGTTCTGGGAGTACGTCAAATAATACATTTTTATTTTAACACTTGAATTGTGGTGTTTCTAATGGTTTTTCATTTTTAAATCTAGCCTACATTAATATAAATTAATGAAAATGCTATTATGTTCTTTGAAAAAAAAACATTCATATACTAAAGACTTTCATAAATACAACCAAAGGATTGTTTTTCTGATAGCATACATGAAATGTATTTATTAGACTATTAGAATGTTGACGTCCAAAAGACATGTCATTGGCTGGAAGTGGGGTCCCTCGAGGCCAGGCATTTCTAGTGTTAAACTTCTATCATTTATCACTGAGTCGTGTGAAAAGCATGGGATAAAATATGTAAAATGTGTGTGTGTATACTAAATTTGTGTGTGTATATTGACAATGTGTGTGTGGGTGACCAGAGTGTGCATAACTGTTTGTTTGTGTGTGAGTGGCCTGTCTGTCTGTATGCGTGTGTGTGTGTTCATGTGTGTATAACCTGTCCGAAAGTATGTATGCATGTGTCTGTGTGACCCAGATGTGTGTGTGTGTGTGACTGCACTGACCGGTGTGTGTGTGACTGCACTGACCGGTGTGTGTCCCCCGTCCAGGCGGAACATGCACCAGCTGTCCAGTGGTCTGGAGGAGCCTGGTGAGGTGCGCTGGCCCCTGGCTGGAACTCTGGCCTTGTCCTGGATCCTGGTCTACTTCTCTATCTGGAAAGGAGTGGAGTGGACAGGGAAGGTCAGACCTCTTGCTCTTATTTCTACTCTCTTTCTTTTTTCCTTCTCTCTTTTCTTTCATGTCTCTTTCTCTCTCTCTTTCCGTCTCTCCTTTCCCATCTTGGTGCTTTTGTCTTGGTCTCTCTCTTTCTGTCTCCTTATGTCTGGGTGACTCTGTTTCCATCTCTCTCTCTGTCTCTGGCACTCATGGTATTTCATGAAAAACTCTCCTCATCTGGAAGACACATCAACCACAATACAATTGATAGAATGGCTAAATCCATTTCAGCATCATCATATACTATAGTTCAACTCTGATATATGCAGCAGGCCACAGCTACCTTCCATGACTGTAACCTGGCAACTACATATTCTTCTCCGAGGGTAATTGGAATTTAATGTCAACCACACAAAGCAGAAAATTAATTCCCCCAAGGCCCTGGCCTTGATGGAATTGACCAATTAAACACAATCATTATTTGACAAAGCGCAAAGCACAGGAGAGGAAGGTGAGGCAGGCGAGCAGGAATTAAAATGTTTCAGTCCCTAATGGTGAATGTTTCAGTCTGCTCATGTACCATTGAGGTTGGAAGTTCACCCTCAATTGGGATTTTCAACTACCCACCTTTTCACTCCTCACCAATGCACCATGTCTATGTAGTCCTCTGTAGCTCAGCTGGTAGAGCATGGCGCTTGTAACGCTAAGGTAGTGGGTTCGATCCCCGGGACCACCCATACACAAAAAAAAAAAAAAAAATGCATGCATGACTGTAAGTCGCTTTGGATAAAAGCGTCTGCTAAATGACATATTTATTATTTATGTCTGTTCTTCAGGTGGTCTATTTCTCTGTCCCCTATCTGTTCTTCAGGTGGTCTATTTCTCCGCCACGTACCCTTACTTCATGCTGTTTATCCTGTTTTTCCGTGGGGTCACTCTCCCTGGGGCCAAGGAGGGCATCCTCTTCTACATCACCCCCGACTTCAACAAACTCCTCAAGTCTGAGGTACGGTAGCCCCTAAGGGTCACACACTCACAGACCATGTGTCTATGCGCACACTCAAATGTCAACAGGAAAAATAAGAAATGTTTAATGTCTTGACATGTGAAAACTGTCCTGTGTATTTCGGTATGTCTTTGTGAGTGTGTGTGTATTTCGGTATGTCTTTGTGAGTGTGTGTGTATTTCGGTATGTCTTTGTGAGTGTGTGTGTATTTCAGTATGTCTTTGTGAGTGTGTGTGTATTTCGGTATGTCTTTGTGAGTGTGTGTGTATTTCGGTATGTCTTTGTGAGTGTGTGTGTATTTCGGTATGTCTTTGTGAGTGTGTGTGTATTTCGGTATGTCTTTGTGAGTGTGTGTGTATTTCGGTATGTCTTTGTGAGTGTGTGTGTATTTCGGTATGTCTTTGTGAGTGTGTGTGTATTTCTGTATGTCTTTGTGAGTGTGTGTGTATTTCGGTATGTCTTTGTGAGTGTGTGTGCATTTCGGTATGTCTTTGTGAGTGTGTGTTTATTTCGGTATGTCTTTGTGAGTGTGTGTGTATTTCGGTATGTCTTTGTGAGTGTGTGTGTATTTCGGTATGTCTTTGTGAGTGTGTGTTTATTTCGGTATGTCTTTGTGAGTGTGTGTGTATTTCAGTATGTCTTTGTGAGTGTGTGTGTATTTCGGTATGTCTTTGTGAGTGTGTGTGTATTTCGGTATGTCTTTGTGAGTGTGTGTGTATTTCGGTATGTCTTTGTGAGTGTGTGTGTATTTCGGTATGTCTTTGTGAGTGTGTGTGTATTTCGGTATGTCTTTGTGAGTGTGTGTGTATTTCGGTATGTCTTTGTGAGTGTGTGTGTGTTTTTGTCTGACTACTCTCACAGGTGTGGCTGGACGCTGCCACTCAGATCTTCTTCTCCTATGGACTGGGTCTGGGTTCGCTCATCGCCTTGGGAAGTTACAACTCCTTCAACAACGATGTGTACAGGTAAGAAACCCCCACAGCCTCTCCTTTATGCCTTATGCCCCTGTTAGTGACCCACTGGTTTCAAACCTGGGTCTCCTGTCATGTGTGCATCAAGACTGATAGCCCTCTGAGCTAAAGCCTGTGCATTTTCTCAGGGAGCTAACGCACATCTTCAGGTAAGGCTCATCAAACGACTTCTGCTACATGTTAAAAACCTAGATGATGGAACCATTCTATTTGCTTTGATTCTATACTTCTGAGTTCCACTCCATCGTTCCTCTCCCTTTCATTTGTTCTATCCTTTTCTTGTTATTGTCTTCCGTGGTGTTCCATTATGGTGTCCTGTCTCCTTACCAATACCAAACATGGGTTGTGTTTTTCTCTCCTGTCAGGGACTCCCTCATCGTGTGCTGTATAAACTCCTTCACTAGCATGTTTGCGGGCTTTGTCATCTTCTCCATTGTGGGCTTCATGTCGTACATCACCAAGAAGCCTGTCCAGGAGCTAGCTGCCTCAGGTACAGTACAGTTAACTCACCCTACTGCAGCATTCACTGTTATTCACATCAGAGTCAGCTGTTCCTGATTAACACTATAGAGTCAAACCGAGCTGTACTACCCTGGTCTAATTACTCATCCAACATAGTTGCTGGAACAGTGCTGGAAAGGACAATGTCAAAATAAAATATAATAAAATATAAAGGATGTTCAGACTCTACAGCAGGGGTGTCAAACTCATTCCACAGAGGGCCGAGTGTCTGCGGGTTTTTGGTATTTCCTTTCAATTAAGACCTAGACAACCAGGTGAGGGGAGGTCTTCACAAATTAGTGACCTTAATTCATCAATCAAGGGAGGAGCAAAAGCCCGCAGACACTCGGCTCTCCGTGGAATGAGTTTGACACCTTCCTATAGTGTCAATCTAGCACTGGGTATCTTCTTCTTGATACAGTAAAAGTAATTAATTGATTAATGCCACTGATTGGCCACAGACTCCAATCACCTTTTGCCTGAGGGTCTGAATAAGTCACTGATTAGAGGGGAAGAATGAAAATCAGCAGCACTTCTTCTGACATATGAGAAAAGGGATCATAGTGCTCCTAATCAACTCATCAATTAAAAAAGGAAGCCAAGTATAGTATTGGTTTCTTAGATGCATGTAAGATACAATAAAGGACTGAAGTTATATCACTTTGTCAGGAACATCAAAATATAAGCTTTTATTCAACAGAAGAGATTTCATATGGTACAATAATTATCATGGTGTGCAGTACTGTGTCCATTTGAGTGTGAGTATGCACTGTGGGCTGAGGCTCACTGATGTACTGTTATGTGTAACTCTAGGCCCAGACTTAGCTCACTGTGTTTGGGGTGGTGTGTAACTCTAGACCCAGACTTAGCTCACTGTGTTTGGGGTGGTGTCTAACTCTAGGCCCAGGCTTGGCGTTCTTGGCTTATCCCCAGGCCGTGACTCAGCTGCCCATGTCCTCCCTGTGGGCCATCCTGTTCTTCTCCATGCTGATGATGCTGGGGCTGGACAGCCAGGTGAGGATCCCACCTAGAGTCACGTGACTCCCAGATAACTACCAAGGGAAGAGAGGTGTTAGTGGTGGGAACCAGACAGACAACAGACAAGCCAACATTACAATTCCTTACAGTAGAACAAAGAGAATAACAGAACGGCTGGTGGACATGTGACAAGTGGCTTGTTGCTACCGAGTAGATGTTGCATAGAATTCCCACAGTTATTTCAATTTTCAACGGAATGCACAAAAAGTGAGTGTCCAGGTGACCCTGCAGAAGCTAGCTCGCCTGTTAGAGGTCTCTGGTGCAAGACCTGAGTGAACCAACGTGTGTGTGTGTGTGTTAACCTGTGTGCTCTGCCTGTAGTTCTGTACTGTGGAGGGCTTCATCACAGCTCTGATGGATGAGTTCCCCATGGTGCTGAGGAAGAGGAAGAAGGTCTTCATCCTTGGCGTCTGTCTAATGTCCTTCCTCATCGGCTTCTCCAACATCACACAGGTAACACAGTGTGTGTGTGTGTGTGTGTGAATGTGTGTGTGGATTGTGTGTGTGGATGTACTGTTTGTTTAGGGTTAGCGTTTGTGTGAGAGAATGTGTTTATGCGTCTTTGTGTGTATATTTGTGTGTGTATGAGGGCGTGCCCGTGTGTGTGTGTGTTTAGCCTTTTAACAAGCCTCTACGGCTGCGATGCTTCCCCAGGGTGGTCTGTACGTCTTCAAGCTGTTTGATTACTATTCTGCCAGCGGGATGTGCCTCCTCTTCCTTGTCTTCTTCGAAACCGTCTCCATTTCCTGGTTCTATGGTAGGACACTGTCAGCTTCTATACCATTAGGAGAATATAGGATCTATATTCTGCACTTTTCTTATTTTCTACATACATACAGTGGGGAAAAAAAGTATTTAGTCAGCCACCAATTGTGCAAGTTCTCCCACTTAAAAAGATGAGAGAGGCCTGTAATTTTCATCATAGGTACACGTCAACTATGACAGACAAAATGAGGAAAAAAAATCCAGAAAATCACATTGTAGGATTTTTAATAAATTTATTGGCATATGATGGTGGAAAATAAGTATTTGGCCAATAACAAAAGTTTCTCAATACTTTGTTATATACCCTTTGTTGGCAATGACACAGGTCAAACGTTTTCTGTAAGTCTTCACAAGGTTTTCACACACTGTTGCTGGTATTTTGGCCCATTCCTCCATGCAGATCTCCTCTAGAGCAGTGATGTTTTGGGGCTGTCGCTGGGCAACACAGACTTTCAACTCCCTCCAAAGATTTTCTATGGGGTTGAGATCTGGAGACTGGCTAGGCCACTCCAGGACCTTGAAATGCTTCTTACGAAGCCACTCCTTCGTTGCCCGGGCGGTGTGTTTGGGATCATTGTCATGCTGAAAGACCCAGCCACGTTTCATCTTCAATGCCCTTGCTGATGGAAGGAGGGTTTCACTCAAAATCTCACGATACATGGCCCCATTCATTCTTTCCTTTACACGGATCAGTCGTCCTGGTCCCTTTGCAGAAAAAACAGCCCCAAAGCATGATGTTTCCACCCCCATGCTTCACAGTAGGTATGGTGTTCTTTGGATGCAACTCAGCATTCTTTGTCCTCCAAACATGACGAGTTGAGTTTTTACCAAAAAGTTATATTTTGGTTTCATCTGACCATATGACATTCTCCCAATCCTCTTCTGGATCATCCAAATGCACTTCAGACGGGCCTGGACATGTACTGGCTTAAGCAGGGGGACACGTCTTGCACTGCAGGATTTGAGTCCCTGGCGGCGTATGTGTTACTGATGGTTGGCTTTGTTACTTTGGTCCCAGCTCTCTGCAGGTCATTCACTAGGTCCCCCGTGTGGTTCTGGGATTTTTGCTCACCGTTCTTGTGATCATTTTGACCCCACGGGGTGAGATCTTGCGTGGAGCCCCAGATCGAGGGAGATTATCAGTGGTCTTGTATGTCTTCCATTTCCTAATAATTGCTCCCACAGTTGATTTCTTCAAACCAAGCTGCTTACCTATTGCAGATTCAGTCTTCCCAGCCTGGTGCAGGTCTACAATTTTGTTTTTGGTGTCCTTTGACAGCTCTTTGGTCTTGGCCATTGTGAAGTTTGGAGTGTGACTGTTTGAGGTTGTGGACAGGTGTCTTTTATACTGATAACAAGTTCAAACAGGTGCCGTTAATACAGGTAGCAGTGGAGGACAGAGGAGCCTCTTAAAGAAGAAGTTACAGGTCTGTGAGAGCCAGAAATCTTGCTTGTTTGTAGGTGACCAAATACTTATTTTCCACCATAATTTGCAAATAAATTCATTAAAAATCCTACAATGGGATTTTCTGGAATTTTTTTTCTCAATTTGTCTGTCATAGTTGACGTTTACCAATGATGAAAATTACAGGCCTCTCTCATCTTTTTAAGTGGAAGAACATGCACAATTGGTGGCTGACTAAATACTTTTTTCCCCCACTGTACATCCCATTTAAACACTATCCATTTGTACTGCTACAGTTAATAATAACAATACATTTTATTTTAAGTGCTTTTCACGACCCCCAAAGTCTCTTTACAAGAAGATCAGCAGGATAGAAAGTAATAAAATCACATATTAAAATAAGTAAGTATAAAAGTACACTAAACATAATGACAGACTGACTAGGGAGAACACTAAACATGATGACAGACTAACCAGGGAGAACACTAAACATGATGACAGACTAACCAGGGAGAACACTAAACATGATGACAGACTGACCATGGAGAACACTAAACATGATGACAGACTGACCAGGGAGAACACTAAACATAATGACAGACTGACCAGGGAGAACACTAAACATGATGACAGACTGACCAGGGAGAACACTAAACATTATGACAGACTAACCATGGAGAACACTAAACATGATGACAGACTGACCAGGGAGAACACTAAACATGATGACAGACTGACCAGGAAGAACACTAAACATGATGACAGACTGACCAGGGAGAACACTAAACATGATGACAGACTAACCAGGGAGAACACTAAACAAGATGACAGACTGACCAGGGAGAACACTAAACATGATGACAGACTGACCAGGGAGAACACTAAACATGATGACAGACTGACCATGGAGAACACTAAACATGATGACAGACTGACCAGGGAGAACACTAAACATGATGACAGACTGACCAGGGAGAACACTAAACATGATGACAGACTGACCAGGGAGAACACTAAAGAAGACTGACCAGGGAGAACACTAAACATGATGACAGACTGACCAGGGAGAACACTAAACATGATGACAGACTGACCAGGGAGAACACTAAACATGATGACAGACTGTCCATGGAGAACACTAAACATGATGACAGACTGACCAGGGAGAACACTAAACATGATGACAGACTGACCATGGAGAACACTAAACATGATGACAGACTAACCAGGGAGAACACTAAACATGATGACAGACTGACCAGGGAGAACACTAAACATGATGGCAGACTAACCAGGGAGAACACTAAACATGATGACAGACTAACCAGGGAGAACACTAAACATGATGACAGACTAACCAGGGAGAACACTAAACATGATGACAGACTGACCAGGGAGAACACTAAACATGATGACAGACTGACCAGGGAGAACACTAAACATGATGACAGACTGACCAGGGAGAACACTAAACATAAGAACAGACTGACCACTTACAAGCCCTTAACCAACAATGCAGTTTTAAGAAAATAAAAAAAAGTTCAGTAAAAAATAGATAAGTAAAAAATAAAAATAGCTACAGTGAGGGAAAAAAGTATTTGATCCCCTGCTGATATTGTACGTTTGCCCACTGACAAAGACATGATCAGTCTATAATTTTAATGGTAGGTTTATTTGAACAGTGAGAGACAGAATAACAACAAAAATATCCAGAAAAACCCATGTAAAAAATGTTATAAATTGATTTGCATTTTAATGAGGGAATTAAGTATTTGACCCCCTCTCAATCAGAAAGATTTCTGGCTCCCAGGTGTCTTTTATACAGGTAACGAGCTGAGATTAGGAGCACACTCTTAAAGGGAGTGCTCCTAATCTCAGCTTGTTACCTGTATAAAAGACACCTGTCCACAGAAGCAATAAATCAATCAGATTCCAAACTCTCCACCATGGCTAAGACCAAAGAGCTCTCCAAGGATGTCAGGGACAAGATTGTAGACCTACACAAGGCTGGAATGGGCTACAAGACCATCGCCAAGCAGCTTGGTGAGAAGGTGACAACAGTTGGTGCGATTATTCGCAAATGGAAGAAACTCTCACCTCGTGGAGTTGCAATGATCATGAGAACAGTGAGGAATCAGCCCAGAACTACACGGGAGGATATTATCAATGATCTCAAGGCAGCTGGGACCATAGTCACCAAGAAAACAATTGGTAACACACTACGCTGTGAAGGACTGAAATCCTGCAGCGCCCGCAAGGTCCCCCTGCTCAAGAAAGCACATATACATGCCCGTCTGAAGTTTGCCAATGAACATCTGAATGATTCAGAGGAGAACTGGGTGAAAATGTTGTGGTCAGATGAGACCAAAATGGAGCTCTTTGGCATCAACTCAACTCGCCGTGTTTGGAGGAGGAGGAATGCTGCCTATGACCCCAAGAACACAATCCACACCGTCAAACATGGAGGTGGAAACATTATGCTTTGGGGGTGTTTTTCTGCTAAGGGGACAGGACAACTTCACCGCATCAAAGGGACGATGGACAGGGCCATGTACCGTCAAATCATGGGTGAGAACCACCTTCCCTCAGCCAGGGCATTGAAAATGGGTTGTGGATGGGTATTCCAGCATGACAATGACCCAAAACACACGGCCAAGGCAACAAAGGAGTGGCTCAAGAAGAAGCACATTAAGGTCCTGGAGTGGCTTAGCCAGTCTCCAGACCTTAATCCCATAGAAAATTGGTGGAGGGAGCTGAAGGTTCGAGTTGCCAAACGTCAGCCTCGAAACCTTAATGACTTGGAGAAGATGTGCAAAGAGGAGTGGGACAAAATCCCTCCTGAGATGTGTGCAAACCTGGTGGCCAACTACAAGAAACGTCTGAGCTCTGTGATTGCCAACAAGGGTTTTGCCTCCAAGTACTAAGTCATGTTTTGCAGAGGGGTCAAATACTTATTTCCCTCATTAAAATGCAAATCAATTTATAACATTTTTTACATGCGTTTTTCTGGATTTTATTGTTGTTATTCTGTCTCTCACTGTTCAAATAAACCTACCATTAAAATTATAGACTGATCATGTCTTTGTCAGTGGGCAAACGTACAAAATCAGCAGGGGATCAAATACTTTTTTCCCTCACTGTAATAATTAAAGAGCAACAGTAAAATAACAGTAGGGATGCTATAAACAGGGGGTACCGGTATAGAGTCAATGTGCGGGGGCACCGGTTAGTCGAGGTAATTGAAGTTAAAGTGACTATGCATAGATAATAAACAGAGTAGCATCAGCGTAAAAGAGGGGGTTGGGGGGGGGGGGGGTAATGGGGCAATGCAAATAGTCCAGGTAGCCATGATTAGCTGTTCAGGAGTCTTATGGCTTGGGGGTAGAATCTGTTAAGAAGCCTTTTGGACCTAGACTTGGCGCTCCGGTACCGCTTACTGTGCGATAGCAGAGAGAACAGGCTATGACTAGGGTGGCTGGAGTCAGTTTTTAGGGCCTTCCTCTGACACCGCCTGGTATAGAGGTCCTAGATGTCAGGAAGCTTGGCCCCAGTGATGTACTGGGCCGTACGCACTACCCTCTGTAGTGCCTTGCGGTCGGAGGCCGAGCAGTTGCCATACCAGGCGGTGATGCAACCAGTCAGGATGCTCTCGATGGTGCAGCTGTAGAACTTTTTGAGGATCTGAGGACCCATGCCAAATCTTTTCAGTCTCCTGAGGGGAATAGGCTTTGTCGTGCCCTGTTCACGACTGTCTTGGTGTGTTTGGACCATGATAGTTTGTTGGTGATGTGGACACCAAGGAACTTGAAGCTCTCAACCTGTTCCACTACAGCCCCTTTGATGAGAATGGGGGCATGCTCAGTCCTCTTTTTTTTCCTGTAGTCCACAATCATCTCCTCTGTCTTGATCACGTTGAGGGAGAGGTTGTTATCCTGGCACCACATGGCCAGGTCTCTGACCTCCTCCCTATAGGCTGTCTCATCGTTGTCGGTGATCAGGCCTACCACTGTTGTGTCGTCGGCAAACTTAATGATGGTGTTGGAGTCGTGCCTGGCCATGCAGTCATGAGTGAACAGGGAGTACAGGAGGGGACTGAGCACGCACCCCTGAGGGGCCCCCATGTTGAGGATCAGCGTGGCAGATGTGTTGTTACCTACCTTTACCACCTGGGGGCGGCCCATCAGGAAGTCCAGGATCCAGTTGCAGAGGGAGGTGTTTAGTCCCAGGGTCCTTAGCTTAGTGATGAGCTTTGAGGGCACTATGGTGTTGAACGCTGAGCTGTAGTCAATGAATAGCATTCTCACGTAGGTGTTCCTCTTTTCCAGGTGGGAAAGGGCAGTGTTGAGTGCAATAGAGATTGCATTTAGGGTTTCTGGGATAATGGTGTTGATGTGAGCCATGACCAGCCTTCCAAAGCACTTCATGGCTACAGACGTGAGTGCTACAGGTCAGTAGTCATTTAGGCAGGTTATCTTAGTGTTCTTGGGCACAGGGACGATGGTGGTCTAATTGATACATGTTGGTATTACAGACTCAGTCAGGGACATGTTGAAAATGGCAGTGAAGACACTTGCCAGATGACAGACTGACCATGGAGAACACTAAACATAAGAACAGACTGTCCATGGAGAACACTAAACATGATGACAGACTGACCAGGGAGAACACTAAACATAAGAACAGACTGTCCATGGAGAACACTAAACATGATGACAGACTAACCAGGGAGAACACTAAACATGATGACAGACTAACCATGGAGAACACTAAACATGATGACAGACTGACCATGGAGAACACTAAACATGATGACAGACTGACCAGGGAGAACACTAAACATGATGACAGACTGACCAGGGAGAACACTAAACATGATGACAGACTGACCAGGGAGAACACTAAACATAAGAACAGACTGTCCATGGAGAACACTAAACATGATGACAGACTAACCAGGGAGAACACTAAACATGATGACACACTGACCAGGGAGAACACTAAACATGATGACAGACTGACCAGGGAGAACACTAAACATGATGACAGACTGACCAGGGAGAACACTAAACATAAGAACAGACTGTCCATGGAGAACACTAAACATGATGACAGACTGACCATGGAGAACACTAAACATGATGCCAGACTAACCATGGAGAACACTAAACATGATGACAGACTGACCAGGGAGAACACTAAACATGATGACAGACTGACCAGGGAGAACACTAAACATAAGAACAGACTGTCCATGGAGAACACTAAACATGATGACAGACTAACCAGGGAGAACACTAAACATGATGACAGACTAACCATGGAGAACACTAAACATGATGACAGACTGACCATGGAGAACACTAAACATAAGAACAGACTGTCCATGGAGAACACTAAACATGATGACAGACTAACCAGGGAGAACACTAAACATGATGACAGACTGACCAGGGAGAACACTAAACATGATGACAGACTGACCAGGGAGAACACTAAACATAAGAACAGACTGTCTATGGAGAACACTAAACATGATGACTGACTAACCATGGAGAACACTAAACATGATGACAGACTAACCATGGAGAACACTAAACATGATGACAGACTGACCATGGAGAACACTAAACATGATGACAGACTAACCAGGGAGAACACTAAACATGATGACAGACTGACCAGGGAGAACACTAAACATGATGACAGACTGACCAGGGAGAACACTAAACATGATGACAGACTAACCATGGAGAACACTAAACATGATGACAGACTAACCATGGAGAACACTAAACATGATGACAGACTAACCATGGAGAACACTAAACATGATGACAGACTAACCATGGAGAACACTAAACATGATGACAGACTGACCATGGAGAACACTAAACATGATGACAGACTGACCATGGAGAACACTAAACATGATGACAGACTGACCAGGGAGAACACTAAACATGATGACAGACTAACCAGGGAGAACACTAAACATGATGACAGACTGACCAGGGAGAACACTAAACATGATGACAGACTGACCAGGGAGAACACTAACCATGATGACAGACTGACCAGGGAGAACACTAAACATGATGACAGACTAACCAGGGAGAACACTAAACATGATGACAGACTAACCATGGAGAACACTAAACATGATGACAGACTGACCAGGGAGAACACTAAACATGATGACAGACTGACCAGGGAGAACACTAAACATAAGAACAGAATGTCCATGGAGAACACTAAACATGATGACAGACTAACCAGGGAGAACACTAAACATGATGACAGACTAACCATGGAGAACACTAAACATGATGACAGACTGACCATGGAGAACACTAAACATGATGACAGACTAACCAGGGAGAACACTAAACATGATGACAGACTGACCAGGGAGAACACTAAACATGATGACAGACTGACCAGAGAGAACACTAAACATGATGACAGACTAACCATGGAGAACACTAAACATGATGACAGACTAACCATGGAGAACACTAAACATGATGACAGACTAACCATGGAGAACACTAAACATGATGACAGACTAACCATGGAGAACACTAAACATGATGACAGACTGACCATGGAGAACACTAAACATGATGACAGATTAACCATGGAAAACACTAAACATGATGACAGACTGACCAGGGAGAACACTAAACATGATGACAGACTGACCATGGAGAACACTAAACATGATGACAGACTGACCAGGGAGAACACTAAACATGATGACAGACTGACCATGGAGAACACTAAACATGATGACAGACTGACCAGGGAGAACACTAAACATGATGACAGACTGACCAGGGAGAACACTAAACATGATGACAGACTGTCCATGGAGAACACTAAACATAAGAACAGACTGACCAGGGAGAACACTAAACATGATGACAGACTAACCCTGGAGAACACTAAACATGATGACAGACTGACCAGGGAGAACACTAAACATGATGACAGACTGACCAGGGAGAACACTAAACATAAGAACAGACTAACCATGGAGAACACTAAACATGATGACAGACTAACCATGGAGAACACTAAACATGATGACAGACTGACCAGGGAGAACACTAAACATGATGACAGACTGACCAGGGAGAACACTAAACATAAGAACAGACTGTCCATGGAGAACACTAAACATGATGACAGACTAACCAGGGAGAACACTAAACATGATGACAGACTAACCAGGGAGAACACTAAACATGATGACAGACTGACCAGGGAGAACACTAAACATGATGACAGACTGACCAGGGAGAACACTAAACATGATGACAGACTGACCAGGGAGAACACTAAACATGATTACAGACTAACCATGGAGAACACTAAACATGATGACAGACTAACCAGGGAGAACACTAAACATGATGACAGACTGACCAGGGAGAACACTAAACATGATGACAGACTGACCAGGGAGAACACTAAACATGATGACAGACTGACCAGGGAGAACACTAAACATGATGACAGACTAACCAGGAAAGTGAACTAGACGGAGGATAAAAGCTAAGACAACAGAGAATCTGGGTAAGCCTGTGTGAAGAGGTGTGTCTTTAGTTTGGACTAGAATATGTGTATGGATTGTGAGGTTCTGACATGGAGAGGGAGGGAGTTCCAGAGTTGGAGAGCTGCACTGCTAAAAGCCGGGTCTCCCATGGAGCGGAGCCTGGCGTGAGAGATGGTGATGAGGCCAGTGTCAGAGGAGCCAGGTGGGAGTGTAAGGGTGCAGGAGGTCAGTAAGGTATGTGGGCGCCAGTCCATTGAGTGCCTTTATAGGTGAGCATGAGCAATTTAAAGATGATCCTGTATTGAACTAGGAGCCAGTGGAGTTTGATGAGGGTGGGGGTGATGTGGTCCCCAAGGTCTGGTGTGTGTGAGGACTCAGTTGAAGTTTGAATATGTTGAAACTGGGTCAATCCACAGGGTTAGTGGAAAATAATAAAGGAAAATGTCTTTATCAAATATATTTTCCTTAATTATTTTCCACTAAACCTGTGGATTGACCCAGTTTCTTGATGAGGGAGTTGGGGCCCATGAGCATGATCTCAGTTTTGTTGTAATTTAGTTTTAAAAAGTTATTGCTCATCCAAGTTTTCACTTCACGGAGACAATCAACAACAGCTGGCATTATAAAGTCAATGCAGGTTAACTACCGAGCTAACTCGAAATCACATCAACAGTCCCACTTGGGATATAGCCTACAGATAACTTTTGGGCTGTCTTGACATATAACCTTTAAACCGTCACCTTGTGTAGTTTGTTCAATGCACTCTCCCTCTCTCTCTCTCTCTCTCTCTCTCTCTCTCTCTCTCTCTCTCTCTCTCTCTCTCTCTCTCTCTCTCTCTCTCTCTCTCTTAGGAGCTGATAAGTTCTATGGGGACATTGAAGAGATGATCGGCTATCGGCCCTGTGGCTGGTGGAAGCTCTGCTGGAAGTTCTTCACTCCGGCAATCTGCCTGGTAACTGCCATTTCCATTCATGCTTCTCATTGGTTGTCAATGTGTTTAAATCCCCAGGGAAATCAAACACTGGTTGCGTCCCAAATGGCATCCGATTTCCTATATAGTGCATTATGTATTTATTTTTTTCCAGCTTCCAGGAATTGTGAATAGATCCTTGCGACATGGGGCTGTGCATTATCATGCTGAAACATGAAGTGATGACGGCTGATGAATTGCATGACAATGGGCCTCAGGATATCGGTATCTCTGTGCATTCAAATTGCCATAGACAAAATGCAATTGTGTTCGTTGCCCGTAGCTTATGCCTGCCCATACCATAACCACACCGCCACCATGGGGCACTCTGTTCACAACGCTGACATCAGCAAACCGCTCGCCCACACGACGCCATACACGTGGTCTGCGGTTGTGAGGCCGTTTGGACAAATTCTCTAAAACGACATTGGTAGAGAAATTACCATTCAATTATCTGGCAACAGCTCTGATGGACATTCCTGTAGCCAGCATGCCAATTGCAGGCTCCCTTAAAACTTGAGACATCTGTGGCATTGTGTTGTGTGACAAAACTGCACAATTTAGAGTGGCCATTTATTGTCCTATCTGGCCGGCTTGTCTTATCTGGCCAGCCGTTGTACTTGTCCTATCTGGTTGACTTGTCCTATCAGACTGACTTGGCCATCCTGGCCAGCCGGCCAGATCGGCTTGTCCTATCTCGTCGGCCGGGGTTGGGAGATCTGGTATACATCTGCGATGTAGTTGGCCTGGAGCGTCACCTATTTTAATGTGAGGTAAATGTTTCTGTGTGTGCAGGGAGTGTTTACCTTCAGTGCCATTGAGATGACCCCCCTGACCTTGGGGAAGTACGTGTACCCGGCATGGGGGCAGGGGATTGGCTGGGTCATGTCTCTGTCATCCATGGTTCTGGTGCCGGGCTATGTCATCTACATGTTCTGCACCTCCAAGGGCAGTATCAAACAGGTACACAGTCAACCAGCAGATCCCACATTGCTCCATATCCTTCCCCTTTGGCCCTAACCCCTCAATAATAGCATGTCTGTAGGGTCTGGATAGGTAGATGCTTGCACCATATTGCTTCCACTATACAGATCTACAAATATCGAGGGTTGGGGCTAAGGGGAAGGGGTAGAGAGAGATTGGGGACTGGCTAGACATCTCTACCTCTCTCAGTTGCTCTCTCCTTCCGTTTTCTTTATTTTTTCTATCTCCCTCTATGACTCTCTCTCTCTGTCCCCCCTCTCTCTCTCTCCCTCTCTGCCCCCCCCCCTCTCTCTCACTCTCTCTCTGCCCCCCCTCTCTCTGTCCCCCCCTATCTCTGTGTCCCATTTCACTCACTCTCTCTCTCTGTCCCCTCACTCACTCACTCTCTCTCTCTCTCTCTCTCCCTCACTCACTCAATCTCAGTCTCTGATCACTGACTAAGTAGACTGACTGATCTACAAATCACCTTGTATCCTTAATAACTTTTCATTATGATTTGTAGATCAGTCAGTCTGCTTAGTCAGTGATCAGCTACTGAGTAGAATTGATGCTCTCAAACACGACTTTCATCTCTGTATACACCTCTTCTCTCTCCGTTTTTCCCCTCAACCCACCTCTTTCACACATGAGAAGAATAAATAAATTGCTCTAGCTATGAAACGTCATTTATCAAACAACAGCCCCATTATAATGGAAAAGATCACCTTTATGCTGTAGTCAAAAGCAGACCTGGGTTCAAATGGCATTTGTGCATGATTGAGATTGCCTGGCACAATAAACCAATAGAATAGTCCCAAAAGATGGGCAAACACTACCCAACTGGAATTCCAAGTGGGCTCAAACAAACCCTCAACATATTTTAAAGATTTCAAAGGCTATTTGAATCCAGGTCTGGTTGAAAGTATTATGAGAAATCACCTTTAAACTGTAGTTGAAAGTATCCCTCATTGCTGGTTCCCTGTCTGTCCTGAACAGCGTTGGCACAAGATGACCACCAGCGCACCTTGGGAACATGCTGCCGTCACACACCAGAATTCACACACAGGAAGTGTGGGCGAAGCCGCCGTCTAACTGGGAATAGGATACAGTTGACCCCTGGGCACTGATCTAAGGTCAGTTTAGTGTTTCCCTGCTAATGGTTAAGATTAGGATTTTTGGGAGTGTAAACTGATCCTAGATCTGTGCCTACCGGCAACTTCCACCCAGAATTCCTGAATGCGCCAGACACCTAGTCAACACAGGGGGTGTATTCACTAGGAACCAAACTAACCAAACGGAACCCAACAGAAGCAAACAGACCGAAACGGGGAGTGACCTACCTGAATTTGTCCAATAGAAACTAATGTTTCCGTTAGGAGTAAACGATTTCTGTTGCAAAACATTTCGCAACTATTTGCTACGGTCTTGCTCTAATGAATACACCCCAGTATTCAGACAGAGAAAGGCATCATGGGAGATGCCCTGGCCAAAATGCGTCCATTACATATGTATCCTCTGGAACTGAATGGTCACATAATATAATGGCCTATATTATTGAACAATACAATGTTTTTTTCTTATATTGTACGCCGCTGTATACAATTAATAAGGTGACACCTACTTCTTCAAACAACGATCTATACAAAGTCATTGTGGCCCACTTCGGCTTACGAACAAATACAAAGCATTTTATAAAGTATCTGAATACATTGAAAAATATAATTTTTATTTTAATGTTTTATGTCTGTTTCTTCTATGATGCAGTATACGGTACATATTCATTAGAGGTAACATTCACCAGTTTAACGTTTAATGTAACAGTTATAATAACAGTTCGTACTATAAATAACGGTTTGTACAATATATTAACATTTCTTAAATGTTTATAACTGGCCCTTACATTAAGATACTGTATGTTTGTTTGTATGTACAGTTTTCAACTGTAAATATTATTCTGTGAGTCCAAATGGTGTTATAGTGAATGAAATGAAACAAAACGTGTTCAATAATGTACTGTATGAAGTAGCCCTATATAAAGGTACAAGCCATGAATTAAAAAAAACTATTTTTCTCATCGCTAAAATTGTACTATGAGAAGGGATTTGGTTGGGTATTGCTCTGTTTCTTTCAGTTCAATAAAAGCAAACAAAACCACACACACAAATATATTTAATTTAGTGTCAACTCTTTTATGCTAGCCTCCCTTTTCACAGATAGGCCTGCTGTTTACCGTCTCTCACAACACAAAAGGTTCAATACACTTGAACTTGAATAATCTCTACAAATGGAACAGACATGCACTCAGAGGAGAGTTCTTTATCTCTCCTCTGTTTATCTGTTGCATTGTGAGAGCCATTTAGTGTTTTTATATAACTAGCATATAAGTCAGGCAGCCACAATAGCCAAAATACTGCAGAGAGCGCTGATATTTCCTTCCCAGTACTGCTGAAACATGGGACACAGTTTGGGACACAAAAAACTCCTTACCTAACCTGACCAGAATAAACTACCCACTGGGCACATACGTCAATTCAACGTTTATTCCACGTTGGTTCAACGTAATTTCATTAAAATGATGTGCAAACAATGTTGATTCAACTAGTGTGTGCCCAGTGGGTATTGGCACTAGTTATAGGCTATGTAGGCTATATACTAACTAGTAATAACTTGGGTCCAATGGTAATGGCGCCGGAGGGGGTGGCTGCCGTTTTATGGACTCTTAACCAACCGTGCTATTTTGTGTGTTTTTTCGCATTGTTTGTACGTTATTTTGTATATAATGTTGCTACTACCTTCTCTTATGACCGAAAAGAGCTTCTGGACATCAGAACAGCGATTACTGACCTTGAACTGGACAAATCATTTGTATTTAATGAGTCGGACGAGAGGGACTTGCTCCAGACACCCGACAGGGCCCTCATCCCCGTCATTCGCAGTAGAAAGAAAAGGAGATATTGCGGAAGGAGATTGGGGTGCCTGGTAAGGAGCCGGCAACGAGTGGCTAATCTGCCTTTGCCATCGATACTATTTTATTTTTATTTTTTATTTTTTTAAGGGGGTAGATCAGCTTAATATTGCAGATAGATTGTAACTTCCATCAATGTAATTGTCTGCATCACTTCCAATCCCCCATGTTTTTTATATATATACTCTCTATTACTTTTCAACCCCGCCATCCTTTCCCTACTTGGGGTAAATTAGTGAACAACAATGCTTAGGCCTCTACTTCCAGCTTATACTTACTATCTACATTTTATGGACACAGTCAATTTTACAATAATTATATTTTGTCCATCGATACTATTGGCCAACTTACAATCGCTTGATAATAAAGTGGACAAACTACAAGCATATATATCCTACCAATGGGACATTAAAAACTGTAATATCTTATGTTTCACAGAGTCGTGGCTGAACGAAGACATGAATAACATACAGCTGTCGGGTTATACACTGTATCGGCAGGATAGAACAGCAGCCTCTGGTAAGACAAGGGGTGGCGGTCTATGTATATTTGTAAACAACAGCTGGTGTACGATATCTAAGGAAATCTCAAGGTTTTGCTCGCCTGAGGTAGTGTATCTCATGATAAGCTGTAAACCACACTATCTACCAAGAGAGTTTTCTCCCATATATCAATATTCTTCGTAGCTGTCTATTTACCACCACAAACCGATGCTGGCACTAAGACCGCACTCAATTACCTGTATACGGCCATAAGCAAACAGGAAAACGCTCATCCAGAGGCGGTGCTCCTAGTGGCCGGGGACTTTAATGCAGGGAAACTTACATCCGTTTAACCTCATTTCTACCAGCATGTTAAATGTGCAACTAGAGGGAAAAAAACTCTAGACCACCTTTACTCCACACACAGAGACGTGTACAAAGCTCTCCCTCGCCCTCCATTTGGCAAATCTGACAATAATTCTATCCTCCTGATTCCTGCATACAAGCAAAAATCCTGCTACGCCCTCCGATGAACCATCAAACAGGCAAAGAGTCAATACAGGACTAAGATTGAATCGTACTACACCGCCTCCGATGCTCGTCGGATGTGGCAGGGCTTGTAAACTATTACAGACTACAAAGGGAAGCACAGCTGCGAGCTGCCCAGTGACACGAGCCTACCAGACAAGCTAAATTACTTCTATGCTCGCTTCGAGGCAAGTAACACTGAAACATGCATGAGAGCATCAGCTGTTCTGGACGACTGTGTGATCACACTCTCCATAGCCGATGTGAGTAAGACCTTTAAACAGGTCAACATTCACAAGGCCGGAAGGCCAGACGGATTACCAGGACGTGTACTCCGAGCATGCGCTGACCAACTGGCAAGTGTCTTCACTGACATTTTCAACCTCTCCCTGTCTGAGTCTGTAATACCAACATGTTTCAAGCAGACCACCATAGTCCCTGTGCCCAAGAACACTAAGGTAACCTGCCTAAATGGCTACCGACCCGTAGCAGTCACGTCTGTAGCCATGAAGTGCTTTGAAAGGCTGGTCATGGCTCACATCAACACAATTATCCCAGAAACCTTAGACCAACTCTAATTTGTATTTTTTTTGTGTGTTTTTTTGTGTATTCTTTCTTTCTTAAAACTGCATTGTTGGTTAAGAGCTTGTAAGTAACCTGTTGTATTCGGCGCATGTGACAAATACAATTTAATTTGATTAGATTTTCCTGGTCAGGTCATGTCGTCAGCAAAACCACTCAGCCTCAACTAGTGAACTGGAGGTTTATTTTACAGTACTAGAACATGTTGTGTACTATAGTCACTCACATACAGTTGAATAGAACGTTGTGTGTAGTATACCTACTCACATATCGCGCCAGCTGAGGAAACTCAAACTATCTCGGACAATTCTGGTTCGGTTCACATCCATCATCCTCACATCTTCTATACCGTCTGGTTTGGGTCTGTGTCTGCCCACTGCACGCGCAAACTGCAGCGCATCGGAGAAGATCATCGTTTGTCACCTGCTATCCATCAAGAACCTGCACGCCTTCAGGACAAGGAAGAGTGCAGGTAAGATCATTGCCAACCCTGCCCGCCCTGGACACCCCATCTTTCAAAGACTCCCCTCTGGCAGACGGTTTAGGTCAGTCATGACCAAAACCGCCGCCCACCAGAACAGTTTCTTCCCCCATGCTGTGGCCCTCACTAACTGGCCATCGGGCTCAGAGTGATTAAGTGACGTTGCATTGGGCCGATTACTGCACTTTGTCATCCTTGACCTCAAAATACTAATCTGCACTATACTGCATTTGAACTATGCACACCTCTGCACAGCACGGTAAATGCACAGTATATATTCACCACGGCAGCATCCCTCCCTCTGCTTATATAGATATATCCCCTCTGTAAATGGTATATTCCCAATGTAATCAGCCTATACTGCAGAGTTTTAGGTTTACTGTTCCGATATTGTATATTCTGTATGATGTCTATGTGATCTTGTGTCTGTATTCAGTTTGGATATTGTCTATTGCTGGCTGCACCTTCTCACTAAGGCACATTCTGGGTATGTGTAAATGTACTTTGCGAATAAAGGTGATTCTGATTCTGATCCAGTGTGATAGAAAGTCGTGTGTACTACACCCAGACATACTGCGCAATAGAGGGAAAGAACAGGAGACATCCACTATGGTGAATAGACTGAAACCATCTTTAATAGCATGTTGATATACTGCAGAACAGAAGACAGGTAAAGAGGGATTCAAAGCCAACCGAGGGAGGTGATGGTTGAAACCTATGCCCAAATTCAACAAGTCTGTCCTCCTAAAACGTCCCCTTCCTCATTGTGTGACAACAGAACAACATAGGTGACAGAAAACCACCAGAAGATAAGAGTTCCACGCATCACCCGAATCGACAGCACTGCATTTTTAGCATCACATAGCCCTTTCACCTATATCCAAAGAAAAAGGTTAGTCATTTGAAATAACTTTCAGTAGCATTCAATTTCAATGCATCTTACAATAGCATTCAATCAATTCAATCAATTCCACTAAACCTAATTTTTGCTGCTTGAGACTCCATTTGTGGGAGACAGTCACATTTTTGCCCACAAAGACAATGATAGGCTTCTCACATTCTGATGCATTGTGGGTGAACGGACAGACAGAATAATGACATCTTTATCCCCCGTGCTGCACTCTGTCAACTTCAGTCATGCACAACAAACTTGACTTTGAAGGGAACGCATGTATCACAGTATCAATAGGCCTCCTACACATACAAAACCAATGTCATGCCTGGTTGAAGAATCACATTCGCTCCACATGGTGAATTGACAACGACGAAAGGAACAGATGACCTTGTTCTTAGAGTGTGAAATGGATACAGACACAGCTCTCTGGTTTGCCATAGGCTGTTAAACCCTAAAAAGACATACAGAGTGCGTCCCAAATGGCACCCAATTCCCTTTATAGTGCACTAATTCTGACCAGGGCCTATAGGGTTCTGGTCAAACCTAGTGCCCTATGTAGGGAACAGGGCGCTATTTGGGACGCAACCACAGTGAAGTATTTGAAATATGTAACCCTGTTTTATACACCCTTCAGCAGTTAATATAACAGAGCCTTTTGGCGATTGAAACTGACACATTAAACAAAGAGATAAAAAGGGAGTGTGAGATATCCTCTTGGCTTGGCGAGCATGAGTCACGATGCTGAGGTGGGCATGGGGCAATCTCCACACACACACACACACACACACACACAAAGGAGATATGGGAGACATATCACATTTGGTATATCACAGACACACACACACACCACATACACACACCACATACACACACACACACACACACACACACACACACACACACCACAGTCAACCTCTCAGCCCCCACAGCAGCGTGGTGCAATAGATTGTTTTTCCAGAGGCTCGCTCCTCACAGATGAAGTAGACTGAGATTGGAGATGAGACCGAGACTTCCACACAGCAGGTTGGTAATTATCTGAAATAATGGCAGGGCCGGATGAGAGGAGGCCAGGAGGGCCAGCCGAATACATATTCCACACCACCTGATGGAGCTCATGTTTTAAACATGGGCACATTCAGACCAGAGCAGTCGATGAACTATTTCAGATAAATTACATTTTGTTGATGAACTATTTCAGATAAATTACATTTTGTTGACCTTAGCATTTACGTGGATGGAGATAACTTGGTCGTCCTCTCCAACACTCCAACGTGATATTTAACAAACTAAGCCGAGCAAAAAGCGAAAGATTATTCTTGTCCCCTTCAATACAGATGAGCAAATAACAGACAAAATATTTGAATGCTATTATGGGAGTGATGTGAAAATTGGAGCACTAAGCTTTTAAAACATAGTTGTTGTTTTTTTTTTTTTTTACAGTCCAATCAAAAGGTTATCTGGGATACACAGAAGAAGCAGCAATGAGAAATTACAAGTTTCATGTTTATCCAGTGCATACGTTTAACATAATGAGTGTGTTGCACTCCAAAATACACTGGGAAAACATTTAGGTTGGATTGTATTGGCAGACAGATCTGCAGACTGGCAAAGGGCGAATAGTGGGAAATACCAGTCTTATTGGCTATGATTAGGGCCTGGAGTTATTCCTCGTCCTGGTTATGCTCTCAGCATAACAGCACATGCATACAATAAATGTGCAATCTAAACCATTCCAGAACATTTACGTCAATAATTCCTGAGCTGAATATAACAATGACGACAGCAAATACAGGAGCTTATTTCCTGGGCTGTTATTGGCTTTTGGTTTGGCAGTAAGCCTTCTGATTGGTTGCCTTGCCTTCATATCCCATCATCCTTAGCTACAGTAACTGAACGGGGGATCTGTGGAGGGTGACAGTGGAAGTGTGTTTCCTGACAATAGAAAAGAAGGAAAAACAACACCACAGAGAGTGACAAATAACACACCTTTTCAGAGAGAGAGAGAGAGAGAGAGAGAGAGAGAGAGAGAGAGAGAGAGAGAGAGAGAGAGAGAGAGAGAGAGAGAGAGAGAGAGAGATAGAGAGAGGGGGAGACAGGGAGAGAGAGGGGGAGGCAGGGAGAGAGAGGGAGAGAGAGAGAGAGAAGGGGGAGAGGGGAAGAGAGAGGGGAGAGAGAGAAAGAGGGGGGTATACAGAGAGTCTCCCATCTCAATGAATAAATCAACCACATTGCAAACAAGGAGACAGGTTGCGCTGAAATATCACTAGCTGTAATTATTTTTCTATGCAGGCTACTCCTCGAGGTGAGAGTGGAGGAGACAGCTATTCTGAGTTCTTCTAGTTTTCTTCTAGTCGAGTACAAAGTAGTCCGTTCGGTGGAGATTTCCGTCATTTTGGCACATTGTTCAGACATTGTCAATCAAATGCACACACACATAGTAGAGATGAGATTAGGATATGAATGGTAAAAGTGAACAAAAGTCGTTCTTAGATTAAGTTAAATCTTGGAGTGACTCTCCAAGACAGTCACATAGTCTGTGGAATACATCCGAATGTAGTTGGTTGGTGCTGGATTTTGTACTACGTCCTTCCTTGTTAACTACTAAAGATCCATCCAGAAAACTAAAGAAACCAATGATATTATCTAGATTTAAAGAGTTAAAACTGACAAAACTGTTATAGAAATGTGTTAAAACTACATAATATTTCAAAATACACATGGAATCAAGTAAAATTTGTCTTCTTTTTCACTTGGATTATTCTCGTGACGTTACTCCACATCATCATCTCTTTTTAAATCTTTACCTCGATTCATCTTTTGTCGTTATTTCCTTAAATATATGCATATAGATGTGTTTATCTTTTTTTATAGCTCTGTCTCTGTATGTATAACATGTACATATGTTCTGTTAGTGATGTGGTCGGGGTGGGTAGGGCTGAGACTGGGAGTGAGGGGTGAGGTTGGGGTGAGGTCAGGTGGGTGAGGGGGGGGGTCATTGGTTCATTGGTCTCTTATTTACAGCAGGCTTCGAGAGCCACTGGGGGTCCTCTGGAGGCTGAGGCGGGGGTCCGCAGGGGGGATGTACTGGTGGGGGTGGTTGTAGGGGGGAGGAGGAGGGGGCAAGGGGGGCTGGTGACCGTCCTTGCTCTCTGGCGACCTCACAGGAGTGGAGGCGGCCGATCGGACCACCTGGAGGTGGTGGGCATGGTGATGATGATGGGAGTGGGTGGGGGTGTGGCTGAGGAAGGCCTCCACGCGGCCATGGCCACTGTTGTCCAGGACGATCACCTTGACAATCTGCTGGCACTGGATGAGCGTGTCGGGCCGAAGGTCGCCCATGCTGATTGGCTGGAGCTGCTGCAAGTGGTGGAGGGGAGTGCTGGCGGCCGACTGAAGCTGTGGCTGCTGGAAGAGCTCCCCCCGGTGGTTAAGAAGGGCTCCAACACTCTCGGGGGTCCGGGGCAAGCTCCCGCTGCTGCTGAGCTGGTACGTATGAAGCCTGTTGTGAATTGACACCTAGTTTAGAAAACAGCCAGAGACAGCATCAAATGTTATAAGACTGGCCTCCTTCTAGCGTTCCCTCAGCTCTCTTCTCTTTTTTTGGGTGACACCACATGACAACTGGCATGCGTGGGGTGGGGGGGTGGGGGGGAGAGGGGGGGGGGTTGGAGTGCGAGCGTGCACCCTCTGGTGCTGGGGAAACCAGTTCAGACTGGGTGCTGGAAGCATTGGTTTAGAGGTGGGAGAGGTGTGGGGAGGTTGGGGATAGAGGGGTGGTGCGAGGGTGTCGGTTGAGAGGAGAGGTGTGGGTCAGTTGCTTCTTTTAGGAGAGCCTGTTGGTTCTAAAGGAGTCACTGAGGGCACCCGTGTCTCCCTTTCAAACCACTGTGCAGCACTAAGGGTCACGGAACAATTGGGGTGAAGGAGAAAGGGAGGGGAGCTTTTGGACGTCCATTGAACATAGAAGGGGGGGGTGATTAGAACTGGAGACGAAGGTGAAACCAATGGGGGGGGGGACATCCACAGACATCACAGGCAACACTCATCAGAATACATGCCTCTCATCATTTTACATCACATTTTAGCAGGCCTTGTCACTCGCCAAGCCTGCTCTGTTCAGCAGGCCTGGTCATACCTTCAAAGATTCAGGGGGGGTTTCACTTCCTACTTACGCATGACCTCCCATGAAGTTTCCTAAGAAACAAACATCTTTATTTTTCTACCTGTGAAACTTTTTCAGTTAAAAACTAAAGCACTCTCACTGGGGTTTGTGTACATCCTACATAGTTTGGTGTTGGAGGGAGAATTACTTTGTTTTCGATTCCTATTTAGTCCTATGACTACAAACAGTATTCCCATGTTTTGAAAATGTCCTTAAAAGCTACAGTAGCGAGTATGTTCAAGGCTTCGATGACATAACACGTTTGTGCGTGTTTCGCAACAAAAATACGTCTTAATTCACAATAAACACAATAATTAAATTCAGTCTCAAAGCAAGCACTGCTTTGCTTGCAGGGTGAAAGGTCACTACTTGGCTAATCAGCTGTATGACTCCTCCCCAGCAGCACTCATGCAGCTTGGGGACCTTCCACAGTTCCCCTCATCTCCCTAAACATATTGGACTTGGAACGATGGAGACCTAGCGCACGGAAATGTCTAGTTGTCTACACACCCAGAATGAGCTGCGTTTCATTACAGAGCGCTTGTAGGTGGATTCTCGGTGGAGTCTGCTAATCAGCCGCTGAACAAATTTGCGGTGTAGCAGATAGGCTGGGAGAAGCTTGTATGCAAATTAGATGCAAATCAGCCTTATTATGTATGCAGGCATGTGTCATTTCCACCAAGAAGTGCTTGTCATGGAGGAATATGTTCCCTTTCGTTATGGAAATGATTAAACAGTTATGATAGGAGCGACTAACATAGGAAGGGACTTTGGGATGATAGGCTTTAGACCAGGGATCATCAACTAGATTCAGCCGCAGGTCGATTTTTTATAAAGCGGATGGTCAGGGGGCCGGAAGATAATTACAAATAATTTGTAGTCTGCAAATTGACTGCAAGAAGCCTAAACAAATATTATATTTGATTAGAACAGAATCATTTCAAACCTTGCTTACATTTGTATACAGTACGATCAGGTCTCTCTATTATGAGTGGGAATCAGGGCATAAAATGAACACCTGCCACAACCCAAATGCGGGTAGATTTAGGTAAGAATGTGTATTTCACCAGCCACGATGGCGGGTGGTCAATTTGCAGGGCTCTACAGTGTGAGCATTACGTCCGCATTTGTGAATACAAATAGAGTCAAAAGTCAAGTATGAACATAATGTGCGAGTTGCGATTTCTAGCAGAAAAATGCTGAAGTAGCTGTTTTCAAAGTATTTCTGCTGTTTTGTTTCATAGCTGCTAATCGCACAAAGAAATAGGAATCCTACATCCCACCTCGCGCAGCAACAGCTTTGCACACTGTGAGTGAAGCGCTGATTGATTCATTTTTGGAGGCACATGCAAAAAAGTTGGTCTAATTGACTCAAGTCAGCAAAGTGAGACTGATTTTTTCATCTACTTGCCACAGTGGCTGGTGGATCAAAAAGTTAATTTTAGGCCCTGGTGGGAATACTTGGGAACAGATTTCCAAAATGGAAATAACTTGGAGCTGATTTCCTGGTGTCTGTTGTTCTGTTTGTCGTTTATGTCCAACAATTAACATTTTTGCTCAGTAAACTTGGGAGGCCAAATAAAACCACCCACAGGCCACCAGTAGAGGAGCCCTGCTTTAGACTGTACTGTTAGATTGGTAATGGGACTGCGATAAGAACGACTATTGGCAGGTCCATATTGATTTTTCATGTGGGTTTCGGCTCCGTATTGCCCTTAAGCTTGATGGATGACATGGATTCCATTTCCATAGGGGCTTTGATGTACATTTATTCATAATGTAATAACCTAGATGTTTTATCTTTTATAATCCGTCCTTAACGAACAATGAGTCACGTGCTGCCTTTGATTTCTCTCCCTCCACCCTCCCTCCCTCCCTTTCTCTTTCACCTTCTCTATCCATCTCTTTCCCCGTCACACATATTCAGCTATACCCAGCACTGATGCGTTTTGACAGCTTACGTCCTCACGGGGGTTGACATTTCAGCGTGGGGAGGGGGTAAGAGACTGTAGGGGTAGAGCGAAGGGACATGTTCTCTAAGACCGACACGTACTCTAGCCACCTTGGCCTCGGGAGGTACTACACACCTACACCTAGAATACACCTCCGTCATTAATAATACAACTCAAAATTTGCATTTAACCCAGTCCTTTTGTGAAGACATCACTGAGGGACACAGGTATAGCAGATATGTATAATGTACCTCAAAGATGATCAAAACCAATTGAATTCGATACCGAAGTGGGCCCGTTGAGTGTTAGAACAAATAAAGCCTTGTTTCAATGGAGACCTAGCGCACTCTTGTTAAACAGGCCCTGAATGTCACATTGACCGGGTGTGTTTGCCTCTGTGCACCAGTCCTCCAGCGGAGGGATACAAAAGGTCATGTAGCACCACCGGAGTGGTAATTGCAAAGCCCTCTGGGTACTGTAGTTCTGCTGGTCATGTGGAATGCTAAGTTCTCCCAGGGAACGAGAGGGGAGGGGTAGGTGACGATGAAGGGTCAAATCAGTGTTACTGTGAACACACCTGCTTGTTAATTGAGATAAACATGTGAGGGAAGCGGGGTTTACACGCACACACGCACACACACACACACACACACACACACACACACACACACACACACACACACACACACACACACACACACACACACACACACATACAGCCCAAATTGAGGTAGGTTTATTTCAACTGAATACAAGTCGAAACACCTTCTAGAAATATGGTAATTTACCATTGTAATTCACCATTTCTATTCTCTCATTCTCTCACTCACCTGAAAGC